>NC_082341.1:99696588-99954088 GCF_027477595.1 Haemorhous mexicanus | reverse complement strand
TAGTTTATCAGATAGAAGGGGAAGAGCAAGTAAATTTCTCAGATTAGAATCACTGTGAAAATATACCCACATGCAAGCTGCTTCGTTCTCCAATTGCCAGCGTTGGCTAATAATTTGCGGCATTCATTTTAAGGGGATAGAGGAGAGAAGAGAAAGAGGTGAAGAATCTTTTTGTTGGCTTTTAATGGGATGCCTTTAAGGGTTATCATTCAACCTGCTAGAAGCATGGAGGTTGTTCTTGTTACAGTACCTTATCTACTTTTCAGACCCATTGCATTAGAATTAAAGGGTAGGCAGTGCTAGTATTTTGCCCCCCATTTTGCTGCAATTAGAAATGAAAGACACAAACCTCTGCAGTAAGATTATCTAGTTGTCTCATATTCTCTGCTGCTCCTCAGCCATTGTCAAAACTAAGCCATATTTTTCCACCATAGTGACATTGTAATACAGACACACACACACATGCACACAGATTTGTAGCATCTGTGCCAGAATTTTGTATGAAAATTTGTATATACTAATACAGAAGATTCACAAATCTTCCAGCACACATGTTAAACTCTCACAATGTGAGATTTTGGATTCTTCTGTAAAACTCTCATGACTCTGTATTCTGGAAACGTGTCTGTAAATGATTTGGGTTTTTTCATCTGCCTCTTGTTTTTCCATAATGAAGGAGATGTGTGGCTATAGATTGTCTTTTCATGCTGTATTTTTTTTTTTTCCCTAAGATATGAAATGTGTTCTTGTGTGCAGTGGAAATCACCCCCAGCCTGGAGTGCAGTTTGTGCAAGGTGACAGTGTGGGCTGTGAAAACTTCTGCAGCTGCTGTCTCCTGTTGGCTGGGTAAATATTAGAAGCTGTGGTAATACATCTCTTGAAGAATGGTGAACACTCACATTGTGCCACTATTGTTTAGTCACAGAGTAGGCCCTGATTTAGTGAAGAATTTTAGACCTAAACCTATCCCTATTTGTCAAAACTATGAAATAGGTATTTCAGTGAAAATTATTTCAGTATTCAATTCCTTTACTGAACTGTGACTTTCACTGCTCAGGTGTTTCTTCTGAATAAATTTATTTATTTGGAGGATTTAAAATTGGGTCTTGAAGAGCTTACTGCATTTAATTTTGTAGACTACTAAAACCAAATACAATTATTGCTTTTGGTGATATTCAAAATAATTTATTCAATGTTGAATCCATTTTTGACTGGAAAAGAAAACGTCTGCAGAGACAGATTCCTTCAAAAGCGTAGTTCCAAGGTTGTGGAAAGGTTTTCTGTGAGAATATTTGTATTTTTAACCACATCCTTACATTTCAGATTTCTGTCTGCTTTTTCAAACAATGGATGTGTATTTATAGTGTAAATATTCTCACTGAAGCAAACACAATGTGCTGTGCTACTCACATGTACAATATATAGCATCTCATGTCCACTTAGATTAGAATGCACAGCTTTTAACACTGCTCAAAGATGACAGTATATCTATGGGGAAGCATTGGCATCCAGAAGGCACATTTTATAGGCAAAAAAATATAATAGCAAGACTTAATAGGAAGAAAAGAAATACAAAATGCCCCCCCTAATTTTTAGTTGTCTGGAATTTGAAGGTTTTTCCCTCTTTTCCACCTTGCATTTGCCTCAGTCTGTCTAGACACAAATGAGAAGGAAGAGGAAAGGTGACGCTATGTTCTGCAATTTCTTCTACTTTGAATATAGTTACTGTTAAGGAGGATCATTGTGTATATCTGCTCTTGATATTTTTATATGGTTTTGGGACATGTGTAAACCAGCAATACCTTTGCAGATGCAGGAATGTCTGGAGAAGATTGCTGAGAGTTGCTCGGTCACAGAAAGATATGTTGTCTGAAATCTGTCTGTTGGTCTACATTTTGTAATTTAGACTCTGAACATCTCATGTTTTTATTTAAGGTAGAATATATTACTTCTCTCTGCAAGTCATTATAATAGGAAAATTTTTGCTGTGTTTAAAATACTGAATTTTATTTATTTGTCAAATTTCTGTGAGAATTTTAGTAAAACGTACATGCTTTTAGACATTAGCATTCTTCCTTTTGTTTGCTTCTCTGTTAGCTCTTACAGAAACCTTTTCAGTTAGAGAATTGCACTGACCTTGCAAAATACCATATGTTGAGTGTGCTGCTATTCATCTCATAAGCATTAGTAGTCTTGAATGAGCAGGTATTGTCTGTATCCTATGATAACCAAAGAAGTTAAAGAGACTATTTTTTTTTTTTTATTGCAGTGATAGAAATTAAATATTACAGATAAATTGCTCTCTTTTTTGTTAAGAAGCATTATTTCTTTGTGACTTTAGACACATGTACAGACATGTGGGTGTGCACATCATATAAATTCAGGGTTTATTTAGAACTGGCTTAAATTCTGAAATAGTAGAAAATCACAGTTCTGGCCATTTGTACATTCTTAACCCTTATATTGCAGTTGGTAAAGGAGTGAACTCAATCGTGTAGTAGTCTCAGCAAAACCAAAGAGTAGAAAAAGTGAGTAAAAGATGGATATTTCACCCTGACACTTGGTTTCTTTGCTATAGCAGTTTAACATGGACCTTACATGTAGCTATAATGTTTCTTGTGTGGTTTAGCTCTTTTTTATTTTTATGATACAGTGCAAAAGTATGATAATAGAGAAAACACCATCATAAGTAAATAAAAAAAATAAAAGACATGGCAGTGGATCATTAGAGTTTCTGCTTAAGCAGATATATAGATGGTTACATATAGCAATTATAAAAATATGTATTTATGTAATTTAGAATTAAGTAAAGAGATGTAAGCAAATAATTAATATGGATCCTCACAAAATGCTGTAGCAACTATAGGAACATCCAGCATCTTACAACAGTTTTTTGCACCTAGCAATTAAAAATATTGGGATGTGAAAATTAGAGAAAAGTGGCATAGTTGCGCTGTGGTTAGTGAGAAGAAAGCTGTTCATAAAAACTCAAATGTGTGTCCTCTCAGTTTTTAGCTTGTATTTGTTTTGGTTTTGTTTTTTTAAATAAAAATGCCAGATGGTAACTGCCCGTTGTTGTGCATTTTAGGTCTCAGAGGGGTTTATTTTCTATTTTAAAATAATTTCAAAATCAGAAACCATATTCTTCTTTCACTGTTCTTTGCTTTTCTAATGCTTAAAAATGTATTGTCTTTTGCCATTAAAAACTACTGCAAAAAGGTGTGTCGAATGAGAGGGCTAAGAGAGGGCTAAGAGATCCTAGACTGCAGCTGTGAGAGTGAATTCTACATGTGTACCCAGAGTTCAGAACCGCAGCGGTCCGACCATCCTCATATATCTGCAGAGTGTTCCAACAGCAGCATTGCTGCAAGACAGGGAAGCTGGCTGCCTTCTGAATTCTCTTACTACTTCTGCATTCTATTCTTCATAATGCCTTTTGGAGAATATTTTCATCTGGTTTTACAATGCTTTTCTAGCATCTTCCTGGCCTTTGACTCCAGGATTTTTTCTGAATTTTATTTATTGTGCTTGGTACTCACCTGTCCTTTTAAATATATTAGAAAACACTTGAGGTTGATTTATCTGTTTGGGCCCTGATCAGAACTTTTTTAAAAACTAAAAGGTCAAATTATTGTCTGAAAATATTGACATTTAGGGGACAGGTGAAAAATGCAATGGGCATCTTCAGGTTCAGTACAACCCCAGTATTAGATAGAATATTTTCCTACTTCATCTTAAAAGATCAGGCTGAAGCAGTTAGGGGCTGCATTAAGACTGAATTGCAAAGGTGAATACATAATGCAGTACTGACCTTAATGTGTTTCAAAGAGTATTCATATTACAATGAAAGAAGATTCTTTTTATTTTTCAGAAAAGGCATTTCAGAATATGTTAGCAACTGTGTACAAAAAGAAGCTCGACTCGTTCTTACGCTCCCCCCAGCTGAAGAAGACCTCAGCTTTGTTAACATAATAATACATATTTTCTTCATACCACATAGGAGCAGAAGTGCCTATTTTCTGGCTTGCTTTCAGTATTGTACCATGAAAGGACACAGGACACATTTCAGCATCACTTGCTGCAGAGTTCACCTGACAAGGAGGCACTTTTTTATTCAGTTACTGAAAATTGTTCATAATCCGTATTTTCTACCTTGACATTCTTATAAATTATCTACATTCCGTTGGCATTGTGATTTTTTTAAGCTTCTTTTACAAAACTGGAGGGAAATGTGTACAACTATGTTTTCTGCTCTGCAATGAAAGTGTACATTTATCACTTAGGTACATGTAAGTCACTTCTGTGAATTGAGCCCTTGGAGTAAATGTGTTTTGATGTAATGGCCATCTGCTCATGAATATCACATTTGCTAGTTTAACAAATAGTTTGATATAGATGAACACATAGTTTGGTGAGATCATATAGTTTCACAGATAGCAATGCAGTAGCAAAGTTTTATATTTTCCATAAACCAATAATCAAGCTGCAGAGGAGATCTCAAGGTTTTTGTTTGTTGCTTTAAGGAATTAATCTCTAGCATTTATTCTCAGTTTCTGACTGCTTTTTTTCAAAATGGTAAATGGAGGACCTACATCAGATCATAACAGGAGGCAAACTACATCCTTCCCATTTCAGAAAGCAGTCTTGCTTCTCTTTTCACCTTTCAAAAATGAAAGCTGTTCTGCTCTCAGATGGACACAGTACAGCCAGACACCAGGAGACCCTGGGAACAGCTGACCTGACACTCTTGCCCTGTATGGCTTCATTAGAGTCAGGTATCAGTGACGCAGAAATGGCCCCTGCAGCTGTAGCCAAAGCCAGTTTGCAAGAAAAGACAGAACTGACAAGATAGAGTTGGTCCAGTCAGTGATTCTGAGTGTCATGGTCTGAGGGATGCAGGTCAGCTGCAACGCGTTACACATACATATGTAGTGCAGTAAATATAGCTCAGTACCAGGCCATGTTTTTAGGTTGATAAAAACTAGTTTAGTAGGCTCTTTGTTTGATTTTAGTTTTGATATTATGGCATTTACTGTGGTCCTGGCACATATTTTACTGCTGAAGTCAAAGTTTATTCTTCAGTATCACTGATATCAAACTGTAACCATGACAGAGTGTATGGATTTATAGGAGGAGTACGTGAGTGATGGTGGGTTTGGGTTTTGGATGTATCTTCAAAATTTGTCTTCGTGCTTATTGTTTTTAGTGCAGGAGAGCCATGTAAAATGTGCGTGTTCAATAACATTGTCTTGTTTCCCCCATGTCCCCTCCTGTATTTTAGCATATGTTCCTGAGGAAGAATTGAAAGCAGCAGAAATAGATGAAGACAGCGTGGAAGATGATGGGCTGTCTCTGGACATCCAGGAGAATGAGTATTTGTGCAATGAAGAAGCGGAGATCAAAGAGGCTCAAAGCTACCAGAACTCCCCAGTCAGCACTGCAACTAATCAGGATGCAGGCTATGGTTCGCCGTTTAGTGAAAACAGCGATCAGCTGGCCCATTTCAAAAGCACTTCCTCTAAAGAAGAGAAAGAGGATCCTCAGTGCACAGACAATGTTTCCTATCCACAGGACAGCTTGGCACAAATAAAAGCTGTGTATGCAAATTTGCTTTCAGAGACTTGCTGGTCCAGTTTAGCTTTGGACTTAAAGAAATCCAATCCAACCACCAGCAACAACGGAATCAGCCAGAATGAAAACATGACCAGTACTGACGCCAATGCCAATTCCCAGAGTACTTGTACTACCAGTACCAGCACTAGTACCAGTACAACCACCAGTAGTACTAGTAACAGTAACAGTAACAGTGGTGGCTCGGGTTACGACTGGCACCAAGCTGCGCTGGCTAAAACTCTGCAGCAGACGTCATCGTACGGACTTCTCCCGGAGCCGAGTCTCTTCAGCACAGTACAGCTTTACCGGCAAAACAATAAACTCTATGGGTCTGTGTTCACCGGTGCCAGCAAGTTCCGATGCAAAGACTGCAGTGCAGCCTACGACACGCTGGTGGAGCTAACAGTGCACATGAATGAAACCGGACATTACCGTGATGACAACAGAGATAAAGAAGCTGATAAGACCAAGCGGTGGTCAAAGCCTAGGAAACGATCGCTTATGGAAATGGAGGGCAAAGAGGATGCCCAGAAAGTGCTGAAGTGCATGTACTGCGGGCATTCGTTTGAGTCTTTGCAAGACCTCAGCGTCCATATGATAAAAACAAAGCATTACCAGAAAGTGCCTCTGAAGGAGCCAGTACCAGCCATCACCAAATTGGTCCCTTCTACCAAAAAGCGAGCACTTCAGGACTTGGCTTCGCCTTGTTCACCTGAGCCAACAGGGATCACGGCAGAAGCTTCACTGGGTGAGTCTGCAAAGGATCAGAAAACTGCCAACCCCTACGTGACTCCGAACAACCGCTATGGCTATCAAAATGGTGCTAGCTACACTTGGCAGTTTGAGGCACGCAAAGCCCAAATACTGAAATGCATGGAATGTGGCAGTTCCCATGATACTTTGCAGCAGCTCACTGCTCACATGATGGTCACCGGTCATTTCTTGAAGGTGACCAATTCTGCTTCCAAAAAAGGCAAGCAGCTAGTGTTGGACCCAGTGGTGGAGGAGAAAATACAGTCTATACCTCTTCCACCTACCACCCATACAAGGCTACCAGCCTCCAACATTAAAAAGCAGCCCGATTCCCCAGCGGGCTCCACAAACTCGGAGGAAAAGAAAGACCTAGAGAAGGAAAAACTGGTGGTCACTGAAACAGAGAAAAAGATTAAGGAAGAGAGTGAGGACTCTACAGAGAAATTTGAGCCAACAACTTTGTATCAATACCTCAGAGAGGAGGACCTAGATGATAGTCCTAAAGGTGGAATAGACATATTGAAGTCCCTGGAGAACACAGTGACAACAGCCATCAGCAAAGCCCAGAACGGAGCCCCTTCCTGGGGAGGATATCCCAGTATCCATGCAGCTTACCAGCTCCCGGGGACAGTCAAACCCCTTCAGCCCGCGGTGCAGAGCGTTCAGATGCAGCCGTCCTACGCGAGCAGTGTGAAATCGCTGTCGTCAGAACACAACGCACTCATCCATTCCCCAGGCAATATCACACCCCCACCTCACAAGAGCAATGTATCTGCTATGGAGGAACTAGTGGAGAAAGTTACAGGTAAAATCAACGTGAAGAAGGAAGAGAAGCCTTTGGAGAAGGAGAAGAGTTCTCCAGTTAAACCCGTGTCCCCTGCTGCTAAAGAAAACAAGGACTTCCCAAAAGCAGAAGAAATAAATAACAAACAGCAGCCAAAGAAGAGCTCTGAGCCTGAAGTTCAGAAGGTCAAAAAGGATAGTCCAGCAGAAGCACATACGCCAAATGGTACAGAGCCACTTAAAACAAAGGTTGCAAATGGCTGTAACAATTTAGGAATTATCACAGATCATTCACCTGAGCCATCCTTCATTAATCCATTGAGCGCTTTACAGTCCATTATGAATACCCACTTAGGCAAAATTTCTAAGCCGGTAAGCCCCTCTCTGGACCCTTTGGCCATGCTGTACAAAATTAGCAACAGCATGTTGGACAAACCCATTTACCCAACCACTCCAGTCAAGCAGGCTGACGCTATTGACCGGTATTACTATGAGAACAGCGATCAACCTATTGATTTAACTAAGTCCAAAAACAAGCCTCTTGTTTCCAGTGTGGTTGACTCTGCCTCATCCCCGCTGAGGGAGAGTGCCCTGCTGGATATTTCTGATATGGTGAAGAACCTCACCGGGCGTTTGACACCCAAGTCTTCAACTCCCTCTACTGTGTCAGAGAAGTCTGATGCTGATGGGAGCAGCTTTGAGGAAGCTCTGGATGAACTGTCACCAGTACACAAGAGGAAGGGCAGGCAGTCCAACTGGAACCCTCAGCATCTTCTGATCCTTCAAGCCCAGTTTGCTTCCAGCTTGAGGGAGACCCCAGAAGGCAAATACATTATGTCGGACCTAGGTCCACAAGAGCGGGTACACATCTCTAAGTTTACTGGTCTTTCCATGACCACAATTAGCCACTGGCTGGCCAATGTGAAGTATCAGTTAAGGAGGACAGGTGGAACTAAATTTTTAAAGAACTTGGACACAGGACATCCTGTTTTCTTTTGCAATGATTGTGCCTCTCAGTTCAGGACTGCTTCTACATACATAAGTCACTTAGAGACACACCTAGGGTTTAGTTTGAAGGATCTGTCAAAGTTGCCACTTAATCAGATTCAAGAACAGCAGAATGTTTCAAAAGTCCTCACAAACAAGACTTTGGGCTCACTTGGAATTGCCGAGGAGGACTTAGGCTCCACATTCCAATGTAAGCTCTGTAACCGAACTTTTGCAAGCAAGCATGCAGTCAAACTGCACCTTAGTAAAACACATGGCAAGTCCCCAGAGGACCATCTGATCTATGTAACTGAGTTAGAAAAACAATAGCGTCCAGGTAAGCAGCCAGGTATGCAAGTGACCACAGGAACATTGCACTAAACTTCTTCATAGTACTGCACTAGGCCTGACCTGAGCCTCTGAAATCAGTCTTACTTTTGTTGCTGAACTGCCGCCTATCTGGACCTTGGTTTTTCTTACACTTATTTTGTAGTTATATTTATATGCTCTTTGTCTGATCTGTGCATGGTTATTTTTTGGTTTCTGTTTTTATTTTTTGTGAGTCAAAGTCTGACCTTTATTTTCAACATCTGTCCTTGATGTTAAGCTATCTTTTGTAGAATATAGTGGGAGACACTATTGAGAGACATTAATTTAGCCGTAAAGAAAGACACAAAGAACAATGATAAAGAGACATCCTAAAATTACAAAGTTGCCATGACAATAAAGGTCACAGAACCTGGTAGTGTCAAGTTTTAACCCTCTGAGAACTGTAATAGCATTTCTGTGCCTTTCCCAGTGACTAAATAAGTAAATAAGGAGAAACAAAATAAAACAAAAGGCTTAAAGGCATTTCATTCAAATAAAAGCTGTGTCGGAAGCAGGACTTTTTTTTTTTTTTTTAATGAATGAGCTTTTTTTTTTTTAAATGCAGAACTGGTTTGTGAAGATATTGTGCATGCAGTCCTTGGAAGAAGGAGAGCTGTGTAGTACTCAAGGGGTTAGGAAGCCACAACTGTATAAGTTAAATAATGATTAAAAAACAAGCAAACCAATTTGCCACTATGCCCAAACCCTCTGGATGCTGAGAATTGCCACTTTTTGGCAAAAGGAAAAAAAAAAGTATGCAAGCTGTTATTTAAAACAAATGTAAAAATGCTCTTTTCTTTCCTTTTTTTTTTTTTTTTCTGTAAAATACTGCAGTTTATAGTTATTTACAAATGTTAAGCTTTGGTACAAGCTGACCTTTCTATAGTGTGCTGCATTGGTAAATGAAAACAAAAAATATGGGGCAAATGTTGGATTCTGTTCCTTGTAAATTGCCAGCATCAGCTTAAAAAAAATACATGTTACATATCGTACCATTTTAAACTGTTCAACTTTCTTTGTACCTTCTGGCTGTATGCTTTCTCTTTTAACTTTTTATATTGTCATTTTATATTCAATTTCTGTGTATATAATGTAAAACCACACTTTTTGAATAAAATTTAGTTCCTGCAGCTTGATATAAATAGAGGAATTTTACTGGCACCTGCATCTTTCCAGATGCATGTACTTAAAGGAACTATCTGACAAAAAAAATAAATAAATAAAAATAAAGCAAGCAATGCACTATGAATTATACATTTTGATGTTTTATCATTAATATTGTACAGTACATTTTGGTTCACACAATTAAATCCACTGTTTTCTCAAGTGTAAAATAAACCCACATGCAGTTCTTGATTTACATACATTGTCATGTCGTCATTATATTGCCTTTGAGGTGTTACTCCAGCTATAAGAGGCATCGTTTATATAATCAACCAGCGAAAATCTACTTGAAATCATCTCTCGTGATCTGTGTGCTGACGTGTCTCGCTCAAAGCCGTGATGCTGGTAACCTCTCAGAAGAGATCTGCAGCAGGCACTCACTGCAAAAGGTACTTAGCCAGAGCAGCCAGGGGCATTCTGCTCCTCGCTGGGGCACAAGAGAGGCTGCAAAGGTTTTGGCCAAGTTAATTTCCTTGTGCCGTGCCGCTGTACCTGTAGCCGTCTTCTGTGTGCGTTCAAAGGCCGTCTCCTCCTTCCCTCCCTTCTCTGGTGGAGCACCTTTTGATTCCAACAGTTCCATAGTCAGAGGCTGTGGCTCCTGCCCCTGCAGTCTGTTGGATGCTGCGGTGCTGCCTCTCTGGCAGCGGTGAAGACCTCAGGGGCTTTGACACCAGTTTTTACTTACAGTACAAGGAGGCAGACCTATGTTTCTCTGTACTTTTTAAATATTGCATTTTGAGGTAAGCTGAGCGCTATCATATCAGGTGTTTCCCTTAATCTTTATTTCTGTTCTGTTGAATGCAGATGTCATTTAGAATGTAAAAGAGAGCTGTCAGAGCCTTCACTTCTCTATCTCCTGAGTGCTTTGACAGTTACAGTGTATGAAAGCCTGGGATCTGCTATCCATTACACTTTTTGGATGGGCTATTAAATATGAGCACCTAGAGGGGTTTGCTTTCAGGTGGTATTAGTGATACTATGGTGTTATATATACTTCTGTGTACATATGTATCTTTCTGTTTCTTCTCAGTTCTTCTGAAAGTAATTTAAATGTAAGATCTTTGCTTCCAAATACAGCATGGTTCAACATTTAATCTTTACTTTAGCTGCAACTCCAGAAATATCCATGCACTGTTCTGTTCCCTGTAAAAGCCTATCAGGTCCAGGTCAGTTACATTTATGTGGTGTTTCTAAGTAGTGCAGGAAAGTGCCATGAGGGTTTTTTAAAATGTCCCTTACGTTCTTCACTGCTAACTACCTATGTCCTTCAGGGGATCTAGCCATTTAGACATTTCAGTTCAATTACTGGATGATTATGTGCTTAGGGCCCAAGGGGTGGTGAGGAAGAAAAACAGTCAGGCCTATGGCCATAATACAGTCCTTAAAAAATAACCCTTTGAAGTTTTGTTTACTTTCCCACAGGCCTGCAAACATATGATTATAAAACATGCTGTAGTACATTGCAGCAGTGTGTGAAAAGGTTGAAAGGGAGAAATAATAGCTCTAAAGTGGGTTTGAATCTAATGTAAATCCATTAAAACTGATTTTGAAACACGGCATGTAAAGTGAGTTCTCAACACCAGGTGACTCCCTCGAGAGGTGTTTATGACATTGCTAAATCTGTTCAGTTCTGATAGCTTCAGAATTGGACAATCACTCATCATCTGTGCCACTGTCTGAAGAAGGTCCATTTAGAATAAAGCAGCAGCTTTACCTGGTGACTATGCTGATGTAACACTTTCTATGACTGAAATATGGAGTAGATGAAAATTGGAGGGCTCTGATGGTTCACCTGCTTAAGAAAATGAAGTACAGTGACAGTACGATCTTTGCTATTTGGATTTTTGCCACTTTTGTTTGAATATTGTATTTCAGAAAAAATTCTTTTTTGAAAAAGAAATTACAGAGTTCAAAATGGAGTTATTCTTTTTCCCAGAATTTTCTTCCACATTTATTTCTTCTTTTGGTAAGATTGCAACAAAAGAAAGTTTGTGCTATTCTCTGAGTAGGTTCTAAAGCTACTGGACAGAAGAGACCACGCAGTCTTTCAGGACTGATCTTGAAAAAAATAGACCTAAGATCTTTAAACCCCATCATAGCTTCTGGAAGCCTGTATACCTGTTTTGTGATCTATGCAAAATCCAGTGTGTCTGACTCTTTTCAGAGATGTATAAAGTATTTTTTCATCATTACATTGCTGGTGTTCACACCTTTGCTTGTATCTGTTCTCAGAGTGAAAGATCTTGGTTTGCTTGTTTTCACAGGTTTGATTTCTGATTTGGTGCATTTTTCTATATTGCTGTTTCAAAGCTGATGCAAAGCACTGGAAATTTGGGAGATCTGTGTACTGAAAACTTTAGTCCTGAATTAAATACCCCTTTTTCCTTTTTTTTTTTTTAAATAGCATTTTGTGGGTTATTCACTAATGTCTTCTGCAACATAACTTTGTTGCAGCTTTCTCTGGATGGTTACACTAGTAATAATGATGCCAAATATAATCCATCCTTTTCATGGAAGCCACTAAAATGCAATTGCAATTAAGCATAAAGGCATAAAATATACATATTATCTTGTGTTAGACTAATCAAGGCACAGTGCATCAGCTTTCGCTTGCATTTTCCAAAGCCATCTGAGATTTGAGTGTGTGATATACTTTAAATATTATGGCAGGGGTCCTGGTTAGGAGACCTCCAAGGAGAGGCCAGTTTCCATGCAGAGTGTTCTTGCAGCTCTGTAGGTGTTGGTCTCCTGGCTGATGCAGTATTGAGTTACTCTCCCAGCGTGAAAGAAGCAGGAAGTGGGATTTCACCATCTGTTCACTGAAATTTAAAAGCAGGGTCCTTTTCGGTCCATGGATGAGAACAGAATGCTAACCCAAATTTACTGGCCAGATACTAATCTCTATAATAGAATTCTTACAAATTTTTGTTTTCCCTGCTCTTCTGATTGAGTTTCTTCTCATAATGTTTCATGTGGCTTTGTCTAGTTTCTCTTCATCACTGTGTGTATTCAGCTTCCTCCTACAGGTAGGTGGAGAGACCACATTTTGGGATGAAAGATGCTATTCTAAGGTGATACCATAGCTAAATGAAAATATCAGTATCCAAAACTGGATGTATTGTTGTAAAGGAGAACATTTTACAAGTCTAAGATGATGCAGATTACCTGAGGTTAGTATAATTTGTGAAATGTGCTTCTTTATCCCACGTCTTCATTAACTCTGTTTTTTGACTGGTGATATAGCAAAACTGATTTTAGAATAGTTTAGCACCAGGAAGTGAGGAGTGTGGACACTGATAGTTAAAAGAACTAGTGGACCTAGTTATTTTCAGACAACCAATATTAGAATGTGCAATTATTATAAAAGTTGTAGACCTTCCCACTAGGAATGAGAAGCTCAAGTTACTCTTTTGTGAAGATCCCTTATTTTTAAACACCCCTACAGTGCTGTCCAGTGACCTGCTGAATCAGGGTCAGCATGATCAAAATGCATCTAGTAAGATTTATCCTAACTACTGTAGTTGTTACCTGGGTTTTTTTCCCTTCTCTGTGGAAAATAAAAAGTTTAAATTTGATTCGTTATACCCAGGCTATAAGGATTTGAATGGTTTTTACTTCTGGATAAACTCTTTAGTGTAAGATATTCAGGGAAAATTATTTGTTAAAATTATTATTTCTTTTTAAAGAAGCATTTCTCAGACTAAATTGTTCAGGGCACAATGTGTTGACCATCCCTACAGCATAAATCTGAACCAATTTAATATAGTGAGAGCATACTGTATTCAGTCCAGAGTGGTTGTGTCAGCACTGTCTGAAGTTGCAGGTTAAAGCCTGACAGGTTCCTGACCAGGCTTGTCAGATGTAAGACACCTGTGGTTAAATGCCACATGGTCACTTGAGGAAGGAAGGTTGGAGTCTGGTTGCCTGCAACCCATCTGCTCTTCTATGAGTCCAGAGCTGATTCATTTGCTCAGAACAGCGTACATTATGAAATCTTAGAGGCTGCTGGGACACATTAGGCAAATACAGGCCAACCTTCGGGGTCATGCAGGTGGAAGTCACCTCTCTTGGTACACATGACAACTTGTCCAAAGCCACCTCTTTAAGAGTGTGTGCAAACTGAAGTTTGTATTGGAGCTCATCATGAACCACTAAACTGGAATGGCATTTCCTACCCAAAAATGACACCCATGATGGTGAAATCCAGAAAGCAGCATGCTACAGGTCACATAGTCAGAAATAGTGCCCAAAGCTCATGAGCAGCAGCTAGAGGTGTAGCCACTAGAGCATGCTCTCAGGCACATGCTCTTACTCCCCAGAAGGCTTATCATGACAACAAGTAGTTGAGTTCCCTGCAATATGATCTTGGATGGAAGATTCAGTTGCTGAGAGCAAGCAGTTTCTTTCAAATAAGTTCACCAGTGGACTGGTAGGTGCTAAATTAGTTTGGCAAAACGTATTAACCTGCCAGCTGACACTTCAGTTTCATTATACCATACTGTGAATCACCATGGTACATGTGTATCAGAATCCATTCACCCCTTGACTTTCCTTTCAGTGAAGTTTGGATACTCACGACTGAGCAGTGATGAGACCAAATATCAGTCCTGGTGAATTACTTAAGGTACTAAGAAATACTAGGTTTTGTATTTTTGAATGGCAGGATAGGTTGTTTTATCTTGGCAATGGGCATTGTCCTCAGATACAGAGAGGCAGCTTGTATCAAATGCCATTTGCCCCATTCTGCAGCTAGTGGAGACCATTGTTGTAAACTCTTGAAGATGGTCCCAGAAAAAAAAGATTTCTGCCATTTTTTTCCTCTTTTGCCCAAGAATTGCACAGTGTATTGGGACATGCAAAGAAACTGGTTTAACCTGAGCATTTCTGAGGAGCAGTGTTCCATCAAAACTAACTGCCTTCCTCAAGTCCTGGTTAGGCTCAGTCTGTCACTGCGTGGTTCCAACGTGTAACATCTTATTTGTTGTCATGGAAGCACTGCTACAGGTTCAGTGTCAAGAACATTATCTTTTCCACACTCCCCACCCAGCCTCCAGCTTAACAAGGAAAACTGGCAGAGTGGCTCTGCCAGTCAATATTGCTCTGCAAGGAGTTGGAGGGTGCACTGGGAGGGATGGGAACAGGATAGCGGGGGATTTTGATCTTGATAAAGTTCTATGGTTTTGGAAATGTCACTTCATTCGTGTGTCTCCACTGTAGCTTAACCCACTATGAATAGCAATACAAGAAGTGGTTCCTGGCTTCAGGGTCTTTGGCATCTAATTTCTTAGTACTTACAAAGGTGAAAAGTTGTGTATTGGGTCACTTCTGTTCATCTGATGTTCTAGGTGAAACTAAAGCCATTGTAGGTAGGATGTGAGATTCATTAATGGCTTTTCTCATTGGTAAGTGACTGGTATAAGTCACTGCCTGGGCATTTTCGTTCTGCAGGTTTTTTCTCAATTTAGACCAAAGTACTTTGGAAGCAATTTAAGCCAACTGGAAAAAGCCACTTTTATTCTCTAATAAGAAAATCTGCCCAGGGCTTCTGTGGCAGGGAAACTATGTAATGCTACCAGTGTAACAGTAATGGTTTAACTGGAAAATTCTACCAGTAAACAAGATTTAAGTTTATTAATGTGCAAATACTGTCTCTAAAATACACTTGGAGGCTCAGACACTGTCCACAACTGCTATATTACTTCATAGTCCAAGGTCAAATGCACTCAGCATATTTGCAGTGGGCATGCTGTATTAATAATCACATGCAGTAGTATCTGAGTGTGTAGCTTGATGATTAAGTGTGTTTCAGGGTGGGACTGTATAACACTGTGGGTCTTTATGTTCAAGGGAAAGCTATGTTGTTGGCTGTCTCTAAAGTGCTACCTTGCTAAAGTTTGTAGCATTTAGCATTAACTGTCTGTTATTTCTTGTCACCACTTTTCTTTGGCGGGATAATGTGAAAAACTAGATAGCTTTGCTCTAAAAAAGGCAGCAGGTCTAGACTTAACATTGCACAGGGATACCCTCTGCCCGAGTTTTAGGGGATGGTGTCACATTTCACATTTTTAAGTGTGCTTTGACAACTGGGAGTCTGGAAAAGTGCAAAGAAGAAATAGGACCTAGGAATGACTATGAATGGAGTCTAATGATCAGTAGCCATCAGATGGGCAGGAGAAGCACAAAAAAAGAATTGGAGCTTGGACATTCACTGTGAGAAGAAGGACAAGGTGGGGAAAAGAAATAATAGAAGAATAATTGCTATTAGCAAGAGCAGATGTCAGAGAATTTCAAAGCTAGGACTGAGAGGGGTGAAAAGGGAAAGGCTGGAAGGCCTGCTTGCCTTTTAGGAGACAAAAGGAGACCTAGCAAGGTAAAGCTCAAAGGGGCTTTGTGCTGGGAGATATTAGCATGCCTGAGTGATGTTTGGGAACTCTCTGACCTCCTGCTAAAAACATGGAATGAGGCTGAATTTGTCTCAGGGTTTTGTAGTGGACAGCTGAAATATTTAATGTAAAGGCTTCACAGCATTGTCTGTTCAAAAGCTGGAGCATCAGGGAGAAGGAGGCAAGATAAGGATGGAAGCCTGAGCAAATAGTTTGAGTGAGGTATGATGATGAGTGCTTTTGCTGTTGCATACGATGGGGAGAGGAGCAGAGAGGAAAGCTTTGTGTGGGGAAAACTTAATTTTGTTTTGTTGGTTGGTTTTTTGTGGGTTGGTTTGCTGGTTGGTTTTTTTCCCCACTTCTGTGTTTCTAAGAGCAATAACTACATCAACTTTGTATTTTAATAGCAATCAAAGTCCAAGGGCCTCAGTATGCTGTTTCTGTAAAAACACAGGCTAACAGTACCTTCCACCTCATTTAAGGCATGGTATAAGAAAGGAGTGTAAAAGCCATCAGAAACAGGGAAGAAGATGGTGCAATTTCATAGGCTACGCATGTACATAAATCGAGCGCTTGTGAGTCATTTAATTTTTAAAGACTTTATAATAGATGCGCTGCAGTCTCTACTGGCCATCCACCTAGCTGCTCGCAGTTGGCAACTTCACTATTGATATCTGGGCATCATTTTAAGTGAGCACTTAAGGTTGAGTACCAAGGGAAGGTATTTATAGTTTCAGCAGAGTGGGTTGATAGCTGTTCCAGCCCCAGATGGGAATTGGGTTACATGACAGATCAGGCTGCCTTCCAATTTTATCCAATACTAGCGATAAGGGGAGGGGGGAGGGAGGACAGCTGCAACCGTATAGTCCTTCTAGGGTTAAAGATCCTAATGCTTTAAAGAGAATGTCTAAAAGAAAATTTCTTTCTGAAATAATTTATGGAAATGCCGTGCTCCCTTTGAAGGTTCCATGTCACTGCATGGCACTACGCAATGTTCTCTTTCTTCACCTGTCAGGCAAGGACCACCTCGAAGAGTCTCACTGCTGATTACTAGTTAATTGTCATTAATAAGTGACAACTGACATTATGGGGGCTTAATGCAGAGAGAAGAGAAAAGAGCCACAGATATTCTAATGAGCTGACTCCTACGTGCCCTCTATTGTTGTCGAAAATGAGGAGCTGTCGTCATTGTTCAGGAGATGGGCTTCAATTGCTCTGGAAAAATATTCTCTTTTAATTTCTTTATGCATAGATAATTCCTGGTGCACTCTCTCTCACTCTCTCCGTCTGTCTCTCTTGCTCTTTCTTTCTCTCTCATACACACACACACAGAGACACACACACCTTTCTGTGAACACAGTGAAAACTTCCACTGATGATATACAATATGTATTAAGATACAGTAAAGCACTTTAAAGTATTTTGATCTAGGCATGCACATATGCAAGCATATGTGTACACACATACATACTATCTACACATAAATGCAAATCACCAAGATGTTAATTTAATTTTTAAAACTCAGGAAAGAAGTGAGTATAGACAACTCCCTGAAGGAAAGGAACCAAAAGGAGATGGTCAAGACTATAGGAGCTGATGTATGAAGTCAGGATTGAGGAAGTCCTGCTCTGTCCTAGTATGAGGAGTTTTGAAGTGATGGCAATGAGCAAATACAGATTTCAGATACAGGTACCTAAAATTAGGTTCTTGCTCCTTATTTAAATAGTAGCTTAATGACTTAATGATTTTCAAAACTGTCAAACAGGCAGGAGCTCCCTGGGAGGCGGTGGTGGCTGCGGATGCTCAACACTGCCTGCTGAAAGTCAAAACCATTCTTTGCGCACTTTCAGAAAATCTCAGCCAGCAGAGGGCCAGAAATTTGGGGGAGATAATTTAATGAGGCATCAAACTCCTGGTAGCATTTCCCAAAAAGTAGGAGGTCTGCTTATGCTAGAGAAGCAAGATCAATCCAGGATAAGCTTACTTCTGTGCAATGCCAGATGAAATATATGCATACATATACAAGAGATTCTCTACCTTTGCAGATTAGGGATAAGCAGGGTTCTGAGGATGCTGCTGACAACCCCAATTCTTGAGGTAAAAATTCAGGTGAAACAAACAGAAGCCAGAGGTGTTATGATGATGCCAGCTTCTCCTACCAATTTTGGAGCAACACAATCACCTGCATCAAATCTCTTAAGTATGGACAGTACTTGAGGTCTAAATTTTGTAAGAGGAATTTCCTATTTTTACCAATAAATATCCAAGAGTTTCCATTCTGTAACAATAAATTGCATGTCTCTAACATTTAAGGCTGGATGGGTTTGCCTGAGAAGTGGCTTATCCAGTGTCTTTCAGCTACCTGCACAAAGGGGAGAGCCAATCATTTTATGGGGAATTCCATTTTGATTGCATAGCTTGAGTTTAAAACTCAAGACTTATAGGAAAGAAAATGAAAATGAGATGCCTCTCATATTGTGCCCACAGCGAAGACATTCATTAACATTCTCTGTCTTTCTGCCTGCCAAGGCCCAAACAAAAGATACAGTCTGGAACAATGGCCTGAAATGAGGAACACAACCAAAGCAGCAGTGCAGGAAGCCTGCCATTTCCCAAGGTTTGGGGACCTGGAGCCAATATAAAGTGCCCTGAGAAGATGTGTGGAAGTGGAAAATGCCTCAAATTACAGAAGGGTTTTTTTTTGTTTGTTTGTTTTTTGGTTTTTTTTTGCTCGGCTTCCTACTGTGAAGTCAACAGATACCATGTCTTACATTGCCATAGTGCAACTTGATGGGTCCTAATTCCCCGCTCTGTATGTGACTTTGGATATGACCTCTCTGTGACTGAATCTACCCGTCTTTTAAAGAGATGAGATAATGCCTGTGTGGCAGAGAAGACACATGCTGTAATCCATGGTGAGAGTTTGTAATACTGCGCAGAAAGCACTTCTTGACATTGCAAGTGTCTTTTCAGTTACTGCACCGTCTTTAAAATTTCCTTTTGGAGAAGGCAGCTGAAAAGATCACAGTCCAAGCCATTTCACTTCCTGAGGCAAGAGGTCAGCTTGCTGCTCTTTGTGGTAATCCTCTACCTTCTTATCCTCTGGGTTAGGAAGCTCCCCACTGCCCACCACCAGGCTCAGTCTAGGGTCACAGCTGCCAGGGCAGTTTCATATCCAAATCTATCACAACAGTTCTTACTGTCCTCATAATTCTTCTCTTCTTGCTTTCTTTCTAGTCATAACAAAACAGTTTTGGCAGCTTCTGGAACTTCTCTGCCTGCTGGACCCCAGAAAATCTGATGCTAGATGCTAGTGATGTCAGCTGAAGTTAGAGAGGGTAAAAGTTGGGGTCCTTGATAAACTGTGTTTAAATAAAACTGGGTGGTTTTTTGCTTTTAATACCATTTATCTTATGAATGCTACTGGAATGTAGGAAGAACTGTTGGAGTAATTCCTGAGTGGAGTTGTTCCTTTTTACGTTGACAGTCCTGAAGCATAGAGTTGGAAATTTTGCTCTGCCTTATGTACTTCTTCCCTCCCAAATGAAAGTCATTAACATTATTTGCATTGCGTCTGTGTAGTAGAGACTGTCACTCAAGACCTCTTAGACATTTTAGCAAACACTTCCAAATGACTGGGACTCTGTCTGTGGTATTCTTCTTTCAATAATTTACAATCATTAAAATGACATCAGACTATCTCCAGTTCTGGCATTCTTTCCGGCCGCTGTCTCTCAGATGTCTACGTGGGATGAAGGTAAAGCTGGCTCTGCAGTGATGGATGTCCCTCGCAGAAAGTGGTTCAGAACAACCCAGGACACACAACAGAGCCAGAACTGGAGATAGTCTTATCTTGCATTTGGAGCTGTAAATTATTTAAGGGAGAACTCCAGCTCCAGGAAACTGAGGTTACAGCAAATATTAAGCTTCCTGTATGGCTATTTTTCTTGTGTCAGGTGATGTGGCACAGTTTATTCATAGGCATTCAGTGGCCATGGAAATAATCAGAAAATGAGGAAAATATTTCATTTTCTGTTGCTATTTCTCATGTCAGATTTCTAGAGAACTAAGGCTTGGGGTTTAGGGCCCTTTGCATTGAATTCAGATCCATAAAAATCCTCTTGATGGCTGGAAATATTGCACCAAATTAATAGATGCACCGTCAATAGAGATTGCGGTGACTTCACAAAATGTTCCAAGTAACTACATATCATTTATAGATAATCACATGCAAGATGCTCCAATACAGTGACTCTTAATAAATAGCTAACCCAAGAAACAACACGATGAAGTTGCAATGCATGAAGTGCTCAGTGATAGCTTGTGCAGTCTATCTTGCTTCAGTTGGCATTGAAAGCTTAAACGTGTTCCCTTCCCCACACATCCTTGCTTGGTACATAAAAGAAACATGAAAAAAAGCTGGGATAACAAATACTTGGATGCCCAGCAGATACCAGGAGGAAATTTCTGAATTATTTTGGAGGGGGCTGCTTCAAGCAATAACAGCAGGGGAGGGAATGAGTCCTGCCCTCCATGGCCAGTATCAGGGAAGAAGGAGCTGCTTCACAGGGCAGGGCAGGGCAGGGCAGGAGCTCCTGTAGCCCCTCTAAATTCCATTTCTCTCTGCTACCCATCCCAACAGCTCTACAGAGTGTACTGAACTGGTCTTTCCTTCTCCTCTTCCCCAAGGCAGTGCTGAAGCCTTCAAAGACATGCAGCCAGTCCATGAGGAATGGACACCTGACATCTCTCCTAGAGGGGCCCAGTGCCTCCAGGACCCTTCAGTCACTGCAGGGCATGTGGACATCCCCCATCTGTGAAGGATGCACAATATCCTGCCTCCTTTGCTAACTGACACAAAGACAAGGAGGAATAAGAGGGAAGAAGGAAATTTGATTATTCACGTCGAAGCGTTAATTTCTTGAATTTGGAGGCGGGAAAAGTGTGGCTTTTGTTCCAGTAACAACTCTCGCCTTTAGTTTCTTTTTAACATTACCCTGATGGTAAGTAGGTAAAAAATCATACTCATTTGTGAAAAAGCATTTTTTTGCATAGTGTATATAGCAATATCAGGAGATAGGGCTAGAATTTCAAAGTGGTACTTTTCTTTGGTTCTTTCCCTTTCAATAGCTGTTGTTTTGATTACTCTGTGCCTTAGGCTATCATTAGAATCTTTTTGTGTGTGGAAGTATTAAGTCCATAAATATGAAAATAAGCCTGTAATTGACCCATGGACTGAATTTATTTCCATTAGATTCTTCTGCTAGTATAAAAAGCACAAACTGGAAGAGTGATATTTATGTGCATATGAAGCTCCCCAGCTCTGATGGTATATCATATATTTGATAACAAGGTTATGCTCTTAAAGGGACTACTCAGCAAGAGAGGGTGGGGAAAACAGGTGTCTTATTTTAGTTTTGAAAGCAAAATTGGGCACAGCCATAAAATACATACACAGCACATACCATTATTTTGATTAATCGGACTGCTAGAGAACAGCTCATAATGAAAGCTGATCAGCACGTCCCAATCAGTCTCATTAGGTTCTTCTGCAGACACCTGGAGAAAGGCAGCCAGCAGAGGGTACTTTGAAGGCAGGAGGAGCTGAGTGATCTACCACAGAAAACATCGGGGTTGCCACACCTGCTTGTGTGCTGTGGTGGAGTTTTACGGCACGCGGGGAGGTTTCCCAGCTAAATGGGACATAAAGCTCAGCTGCCTTCTGGGGAGGCCCTGTGCTGAGCCCTATGCATCATGTGTAATATTCCAGTTGTTTCCTCTGTTTGTGGCCACAGCTGTAGTTCTGCTGAGCTGCTACATAAAGTTTTCCAGGGATGCTGTTGGTTTTTTCCTTCTGGATTTTTCCACCTTCCCACTGTGTGAAGGGACCATATGGTGCAGCTATTACATCAGGACCTGCAGGCAATTCCCACTCAGGCAGTATACAAGATCAGGGCTGCATGTCGAAGAAAAAAATGAAGGAGGGAGGGAGGGAGGGAGGGGAGAAGGTGGGCGAGATTAGTTCCAAGAACAAAAATCACAGAATATTCAAGGGCTTGTGTCATGAGACAGGCACCTCCCCCTCGCCCCCATGAGCTCTGTTATCGTCTGCCACAGTTCCTGCTCTCTCCAAGATGCAGGTACACTTTGTCACCAAGGTCAGCTTTGCAGCTCACAGGCTCCTCAGTGCCCTGGCCTTGCTCAGGGACTGACTTCGGGCAGCCTCCTTCCTCTGGCTGCCATTGGGAAAGTTTGTGGAAAGGCATGGCATGGAATGGATATATGTGTTCCTGGATAATTTACACCTCCATTCCCTCCTAGTTTCACATTTTTTTCCTCATATGCTAGGGACTGACCAATAATATAGGCCAAAAGGGAATCATACAATTAAACAAAGTATAATTGAGATATTGAGGTTTTGTTTGTCTGACTTCAATCTAAATTTGTATCAAGGGGGTTAAAAGTGGAGAGGTCTTTCAACAGCTTTTTCATTTGTTTCTCCTAGTAGCTGTGGTGACCATTATTAGCACTGCTTTGAATTAATGGTCAATTGTCCTATCATAGTTTAAGAAATATGATGGGCTGTGAGACCAATCCCAAATAAGATTTTGAGTACATAACACATCTAATTAAAAAGAAAGGAATTAAATGGTGGCAAATAAAATTGGTACCTTATCTCTAGCCAGTGCTGCAAAAAAATAGACAAGACTCTTGATTGTAAAGCTCTTCCTCCTTCGAGCAGGAGTCCTCTGTGGTACAGGTTATAAGGATGACCCTACAAAAATTACCAGGAATATCGTTATGTCCTTGGCCATGTGTTTGTCTCCAAGTGAGACTTCCTTGATGTCATGTGGATTCTCATTACTTCACAGGGAAAAGTGTCTGTGTACTCACATCTGCTTGTAGCACTCGTTTCTTCTTCATGGATGCAGTCTGTTCACAAATGATGTTCAACCAGTATTGACAGGGAGGAGCACCTTCAACATTGCTGACTTTTCACACTTCTTGGCAGATAAATAATAAGATTATAAGATTGGCTGGATGTTGACAGCATCTTTTTTGTTTTTAAATGCTGTGTGGTACTGCGACCAAATATAAAGAAATCACCACTCCATTTTGGAGACCTCTGGAACCAGAACAGAACACCCGACCCCCCATTGGGTTGCAGACACAGTAACCCTCTGCCTGCCACCAGTGGGCTCCAACCACACCCATCAGCAATTCCAGCCTTGGAGCCCTCTCAACTCCACATCAGGGCAGGGTGTGACAGAACAACAGGCTCCCTCTGGCTGGGTGGGTGTGCTCCTGGCCAGAGTGCACAGCTCAACATCCAGACCCGTAACCGAGCAGGGGCTGTAGTTATATAGATGGTGTGTGAACAACAGACACAAAGTTCTTGTGGATGTTCAAGCTGTCAGAGCAAAGTGGCTTGTTAGTGCACAGCAACTTCTGGTTTTGTTGACAGTCACAATTTCATTGCAAAATTTGCAATACCTGGCATTGTTATTCATGTCCTAGTGCCTGTAGCCAGGTGATTAGGGAAGACACACGTGTAAGTGAAGCTTCTAGCCCTTAGATTTGCTGATAAAAGTTTTAAGATGTCACCCTAAAGCTTAGTTGCAGTGAGGAAAATCAATCCTCTTTTCAAAGTCTCACAGTTATTGTCAGGCATTTGTTGGTTACCTATTTTCAAACTCTTGCTTCAATTCATAGTGCTCCTGCACTGGTCTCAGTTCATCATGCTGGAGTCATGACCAAATGGTTATTTGGATGCAGTACAGCCAGCATCACAACAGGGACACCAAGGGGGTAAGAGCAGCAAACAGTCTTCTAGAAAAAAACCAGCAAAATCAATGGAGTCAAGACCTTCCCTTTTATTGGTTGCACCCAAGGGAAAAGGGGGGCACAAAGGTGTTCCAAACCCTGCTGGAAGGTCTCCAGCACTTAAACCACAGCAGAGACAATGGCACACTTCTGGGCAGGGAGAGAAGCCAGGGGAAGACTTACCTGCAGTCAGCAATGGAGAAAGGGCAAGAGGGCCACAAATATTGTGCAGTCCTTATGGTGGGGGAAGGGACATGACCTCTCAGTGGTTGCCAGCAACCAGCGAGGAGAAGCCACAAGTGGTTTTCTGGGTCACTCTTCATTGCTCTTGTGAGACTGCTGATGGAGGACAAGAGCAAGAATGGAAGCTGGAGTGGTCTGTACATAGTTAGCATTCTACAGCAAGGAGCACCATGTTTAGCACGGAGTGGAAGTGGCCACAGAACTCCCATTAACAATAACGCGATTGCGTATGTGAGTTCTATTCACTGTATTGAAAATTTACCCCTAAGGGTCCACATAAATTTGAGCTGTTGACCGTGTGAAATGTTCTTTTATGGGCAATAAGGACACTGAGAGGCAGATACACGTTTTCCTAAGCTCTGGCCACATACCAGTATTTGTCTGCATAATTCTTCCATTTTTCTTCCCATATTCTTCATACAATGCACACATTTCTTATAGAGAGCCGGCAAAAAATGGTTTTAACAACAGCATGCTTTGTTATTAAATTAGGCCTTGGAACTATAATTTCCCATCTCTGTATTTTGATGAGAAACCCTCTACAATGTTATCAAACTAATATATTGTAGCAAATTTTATATCTTCTGTCTCTGCCATGTATAATATGAACTGTATGAGAAAGAGCTAACTTGCTAGAGAAATTTTTTTCTCTCTCTATTTCTAAGAAACAAACAGTTTACTGGCAGGTCGAGTATTCATGCTGCTGAATCTTACCTTTTATTTGATTATGTAAATGGAGAGGGACTATACTCTGGTTCATCTTGGCAAAATTTAATTTGTAGTTGATGCCTAAAACTTTTGAAACCACCCCCACAAGATTAGCAATTGTCAATAATGCTATGTATTCTCACTCCCTGTTTTTCTCTACCACTTACTTTCTTTCCTTCTCTCTCCCCCCGCCGCCCTTTTTTTTATCCTTGTGATGTTATCAGGCTGTCTTTCAAATAACCAGAGCAGAGTTTTGCAAAGGAGGTATATATCCTCTCAGCAGACACGTTCAGCATTTTGAACTCTAGGATCGTAAACAATGGACATGAGTATATTTTAAAATGAAACTTGGAGTAATTTATCTTAATTTAAAACTGACTATTCCTGCTCCAGCTCTTTTTTCTTTTCTCTTGGAATACTACACATATAAATCTTCAGACAATCTCCTGGTAATTCATATTAATACACTTGGGGAAATGGTTTGGATTCAAAACAAATGTTCTCACAAATGTAGTTATCTCATCCTCATAATTTCCTAGATCTTCAAATCCAGCTGGTTTAACTGTTTAACACCAGGAAGCAGTAATGGATTTTCCCTGCAATGCTTGGGAGCGGCTGTCTGGACCCAGGGAGGAGAGTTGTCTTCCTGCATTTACCTGAACTCTGCCAAAGGGACCCATAGTGGTGCCTGCAGACATGGGAAAAGCAGGAACGGCAGGAGTTACAGCAGGGATTCACAGGACACTTGGGGTTTGATTATCTTGTGGGGTTATTCCTTTCAGCAGCCCCAGGCAGATGCATAGTAGTAGCAGAGGAGTCAGGTAGTGAACAGTTAGGGGGGCCCACTCTGCAGCAAGCCCGACCTCCTAGAAGAGAAGTTTTCAGTTTCCTTGGCTAACACCTTTCTTGTTTCCCTGGTGGTCTTTTTTCCTGTTTGTCTTCACTTGGGAGGAAAATAATGCAGAATGTGTTTCTTCTTGCTAAGACAACTCGTGGTGCACTAGACAAGCTGACCACACCTCTGCAATTGCTGACCAGGATATCTGTTTTATCCTGAACCTGGAGAGCAGTTTGGAAAGCATCAGCCTGCCTTTATTTCTTTTGCTTTTCCTTTCACACCCTGCACTGTTCTGTCCATAATAAACCCAGAAATCACATGCTCTGGAACAGTGCAACAACGAGGTGTGCACACGATCTCATTCTGTATAAACCCTTTTGCCTGAAAATTAAACTTTAATTGAAAAATAGGTCTCTGAAGAAATCCCCAGCCCGTGTCTGCCCAATTACAGCAATGTAGCTGTTACAATGGAAAGCTGTTAATGTTAGCTGCAGTCCAT
Source organism: Haemorhous mexicanus (assembly GCF_027477595.1). Taxonomy (NCBI): domain Eukaryota; kingdom Metazoa; phylum Chordata; class Aves; order Passeriformes; family Fringillidae; genus Haemorhous; species Haemorhous mexicanus. Next base: position 99,927,924 of record NC_082341.1, on the reverse strand, counting down.
GTGGTATGTGGAATATGTTTCAGATTTAACATCAGCATTCAAGGCCATGACTGTGTTTTGATGCTCCAAGTAGGAGATTTTATGCATTTAACATCAATTTTATGCATTATAGATCTTGCTGTACCTGAGCAAGGAAGTAACCATATGATTCTGTGTTATTCATTCTGAATTAACTGTGAACAAAATATTTGCATCAACTATTCATACAGTGACTGCTTTTGTTATGTGTCTCTAGGAAGCAACTAAGTGACTCGGTGTCTTATTTGATTGGCTTTTAAGCAGAAGGCTTTACAGGTACTCTAAGCTAGGAAAAGAAAGCGCTTGGTCTGGTAGCCGCATTGACTCCCTGACAAAACCTTACATTACTGCTCACATCAGTGTGGTGGAGGCAGCTTCATCTGTGATCTCTTGTTTGTCTCTTGAGCGAAATGAAGCTAACATGCTGAGAGCTGTCTTCGGCTAGTCACACTTTGGCATGTATGTGTGGGTTGTTTTTGTGGTCATAAAATTTTGAGTGGTGTAGAGCAGCAAGTGTGTTAGAATGATACCTGATAACAATGCTGCATCTTTACGATGTGTCAGGCACTGTCTGATAAATCCTCTTGCTTTCCTTTCTCTTCCTCAGGATGTTTTAACTTCCAGAGGAAACACTGATTTTTAATGTAGAGGTGGGGGTGCAACCACTCAGCATATGCCAGGAGCAATGTCATACCCCGAATTAAAGCAATCCATAAGGTAAGCAGGGGCTGTAGCAACATGGGAGCTTTTCAAAACAACCGTAGGCACCTTTTTTACATTTTGGTATTTACAGGGCTGTTGGAAATTAAAAAAAAAATAAAAAAATTTGAAAACAATTTAGTCATCAGCACCTGGATGTTCATGGCACTTCCCACCCTCATCCCCACCGAAATTTCATAAGATTTTAATATGTGTGTTTAGAGAGCTCCATCACTGCAGCTCCGAGGTGGCTGTTACAATATTGATGTTGTTTTAAACAGTCAGTTGAAAGTTACAGTCCAAAGGAAAGGTTTAGGGCAAGATATAAAAACAGGATGTAACTGAGTGATTTAGAAGGAAGAGGGGAGGAACTTCCAGGAAATGGCTTTGCTTTGCTCCTTTTTAGGAGCAAAAGGAGGCAAAGACTGAGTCCAAAGGTGAAGATCAGAGCAGAAGAAATATGAGTGGATAGGAAAGCAGGCACATTTTTGCTCAGAAGGGTTGTGAAAACATTGTCCACAATTAGTTTGGGGCTACAAAGATTGTTTTTCAAAGCTGCTCATTCTGTGAAGAAAACCAGTTGCCACAATGTGCAGGCGACCTCCTAGACAAATGAATGGAAAACAGCTCAGTGATGGCGATGCACGATCACAGAAAAAAACTTGCTTCCTGCTATGAGTAGAAGGATGTGCTCAGGTACTATCACAGGTTAGGGAATGAGTAAATTGGGCTATCCCTCAGCTCTGCTGTTTATTTCTGGGAAATTCATCAGTTTCTCATTCTTTCCTATTCACAACCAGCCCCCTTGCTCTAACACTGGCTGAACCCTTTCCAGCTTTAATGCCACGCTAATGCTCTGCTGTATGCTGCAGCAGGTCCACTTGAGGTTGTCACAGCTTCCTTTGGGCTTGCAAGGACACGAAAGCAAAACATTGCCTGAGCCTTTTCAGTAAGGTGGGTCTCACAGACAAAGAGCCAGCATGGGAGTCATCTCAGGCACAATCCCCCAACCCCTTTTTTGTATGCTTGGAGGTGTTTTGGAGTAATGTGTTCCTCTGTTGATTCTTTCTTCTAGAAGATAGGCAGGAATGCTTTTTTTCAGAGGGAAGTGACAAAGAAAACTGTTATACTTTCTTTTCCAAAGTACTTGTGAAAGGGTTCTTTCTTAATGCTGAGGTGTGTGCTTTTAGAGCTTTGGCATTTCAGATGTTCAAGAGCAGAACAGGTCCTTTTCATTGGGAGGGAGGTCATGATTGCTCAGGAAGTGCAAAGGCTGTTTCTTCCACACCATGTCTGCAGTGCTCTCAGAATGTCAGAAGTGGAGCTGCATGTATCTGGAGTTTTCCAGCCATCCACACATGCACTTAGATGCTGCTGACTTGTCTCTCATCTTCCCCCTCCATATTCCTGCCAAGCAGAAATGTCTTGCAGTTGTCTCATCCACGGATCAGTCCATGCTGTAGGTTTCCAGCACAAAGCAATCTGTGACAGGCTGTGCCGTGCGATCACTGCAGGCAGCCTGACTTCACATTAAATGCAATTCTTTCCATAATTCTTGTTGCTTATTAACGCGTTGGAGGCCTGATCCTGATTCCTTTGAAGACAATGACACAGCTCCCACTGAACATAGCAGGAGGCGAAGGGCAGCCTTTGCTGCTTGACAAAAACAAAACGTTATGGTACTGGAGTTGCTTGCGAAACATAAACAGAGCGGTCCTTAAAATTGGCATTCTCTTCTTCCCCCTAATTTTCTCTTTTTAAAGCTACACCTCCAAATTATGGTGTAATTTAAAAAAAAACCTAGGGAGTGTTCTCTCTTGGGCCTACATTTTGCAAGCCTGGCACGAGGACCCCAGGCTCCCTCAGCTGGGCAGGTGGTGCCTCTGTGGTCAATGGCTGTGCATGGAGCCTGGCTGAGAACCACATCTCCTGCCTTCCCTGCTGCTACCACGAGAGAGCTGCACCTCTGCCCTCGCTCCTCAGCACCCCCTTCATCCCTCAGTACCCCCAGCCATCCTTTGCACCCCTGGGGTTTGCTTTTTGGGTGGGCAGCCTTCCTGCCTGGTGTTGCAATCACCTCCTGCAGGCAGAACTGGGGCTGTAACGTGAGCGAGCCCACAGCCCCGAAAGCTGCCTGCCTGCCTTGCTTGGGTTTCAGCCTGCCACCACCTCACCTATCGAGCTAAATTTCCCATTACAACTTGAATTTAAATATTCTAATAAATTTGTTTTAGAAACTCTTACAGCTCCCTTGTGCCATTTGCAGGGAAACACTCTCTGGGTTTTTTCTGGGAGATGGAGATTTCTTTGTGCTTGGGGTGACTGATTGAATTTTACCTGCGCTAAATTATATTTGCACATTCTAGTAATTGCAAAGGGCCACACAGAGAAACAAAGCATTGACTGCCGTTGTACTGGGATTTCCCAGATGTATAATTTCAAATTGATATGAAAAAAACCCTTGCAATGCATTAATAATAGCAGAAAATGTAACTCGGTTGGCCAACAGTGAACAGAGGCTTTTTTTCCTGAGCTGCAAAACAAGCTATAGACCTCAGGTGACTAGCATTTATTGTTAGAATGGGTTTTCTATCGCATTCCTTCTGAAATATGAAATAAAGATTTATACTGAACAACTTTGTTGTATATAACAGATCTGGATCATACCTGGGAAGCAGTGTGGGTTTCTTTTTTTTTTTTTTTTTTTTTTCCCTAAGTGAAAGCAAAAGGCTTTTGTCTAATTTAAAGTCACTTTTTGGTTATTGAGTCTTCTGGCAGGTCACCTGTCCTTTTTCCACGGCTCAATATTATCTCATGTTTGGAATAATGACATTGAAAAAGAAACCTTTGGCAAACAGAACATACTTTTCAAGTCATGTCAGAGTGAACCAGGAATGAGAGGGAATGATACTCAATGAAGATACCAGTGGGATACTTACATATTTATTATTAAAGCATGAAGATTAGCTTTTTAAAGGTGTTGGCTTTTAAAAAGTGTCAGTTTTCCCAGTCTCCACAAAATCAAAGGAGAACCAAAAGCCTAATAATAATAATAATAATAATAGCAATAATACATCTAACACATGTTATGATAAAGTGTTAGATGCATACAGCTCTGCCTAGCTTACTGTAAGGTTGTCTCTCATAGGTCTGGAACATACATGTATGTTGAGCATAAATAATTCACAGAAATTATGCCAGGGGAAGAAGGTGCTGGCTTGGACAGAAATGGACACAAAAATTATGAGCATATCGGTCTGAAGAGGAGCCTCAATGTCTGGCCAAGCAGTAGTGGTGCTTTCTAAAGGAAGACAGGTCACTAACAAACCTTAGCCTTGGGTATCACTGCTTTGGGGATTGGATTTGCACCCTGGTGTGGCCAGTCTCTGTCCTCCATGGAGCACACTATGAGCAGGTGCTCAGCATCTCCTTTATGGGCATTCCCGGTGCGTGTTGCCAGCCTGCATCACATCACTGCGTGCCTCCCTGGAGGTTACAGAGACAACACTGCAGCCTGGCTGATGGGCTGTTATTTCAGACAAGACCCTGTCTGAAAGGCTGCTCTAAGGGGTGTTACCCCTCCTGCCCACTGCAGATTTCCAAAGGTGGCCCCTGCTGTGCAGCAGGTCTCAGGGGCTGATTGCTGCTGCTGCTCCAGGGCAGCCAGGACCGAGCTGGATCTCTGTTTCTCAAGAAGGGTATGCTCTATTCTCTTGAGCTGTCTTGCATTTTTCTAGCACAATGCTAGAAATACCAGAAGCAGTAACAAAACTCTATTTTCACCCCCATTTTTAACGCTGTGAGCAATTTTAACTGGAAGCCACCTCCTTGTCTGTGCCTTATAAGCACTTCTGCCTTTCCACTCAAACACTGGGAGTACACAGCTCAACTGCTGCTGTCTTCATGCTTTTGCAAATTTTAATGCATTATTAATAATTATGTTACATATTTCTTCAAGCTCTTTAGCAGAAAATGTTATTTCAGTGCTGCCTCTGATAAGAGTCTTAGTCACCATGTGCACTATTTCCAAGCTACCACACAACCTGAGCTTTTAATTTGTTCCCCCTGTTCAAACACAGGAAGGACCTTCTGAGAATAATATTGCTCATTATCTGATTGCTTTTGTGAATCGTTTCCTGTGTTTCTAGGTATGCTTATCATCATATCATAGCCAGTACAGATGGGAGACCTATTAACTAATTTAGTGCATGCTCCCCCTCTTGCCCTCACAATAAGCCATCATTTAATTTGTGGAACATCTTCCCGTCCAGATAAATCCATATTTGTGCTTTGGGAAAAAAAAAAAAAAAAACACCAAAAAAAAAACAATGCCAGGAAAAAAACCACCAAAAAAAAAAAAAATCCCCACCAAAAGAGTTGTTTCCGTAATTGCTGAAGAGAACAATCTGTCACTTGTCTCAGGTCACCTCTGCCTATCCACAAATGCCTTTGCAAAAGCAGGGTCCAGAAAGGTGATCAGGGGAGATGCTGGGTGGAGTAGGAGGGTCTTGCTCCCTCTCTTGCCTTTTCTTAGGGTGCACGAGGAAAAAGACCCAATTAGCTGAAAATTGCTAGCAGGTAAATGATCTTTACAGTGGGCCCAGAAGCTGCCAGATGATGGTGTAAGGAGAAGCTGAGAGGTAGTCGCAAAAGGATCTGAGAAGAAAAGGAGATTGACAATTTTTGACTGAAAATGTGTTTGTTGAAAAATAGTGAGCTGACAAAACTGAAATACTTCAGAATAACATTTCAACTTTTTCAGAATGTCCTGATTTTTCATAAAAAACGTGAAATAGAAAATGCCTATATAATTTTCTGCAAGTGTTAACATTTTTTCAATTGACAAATCAATTTTTTCTCTCAATTTTATAATTGGATCCTATTTTATTTCCACCAAAATTCTGAAGAGGTAAAAACAGAAAAAGTGTGTGGGAGGAAACGATGCTGGCACTTTTTCTCCTTTTTTTTTTTTTAAATACATTCTTTCTAAAAAAAAAAAAAAGATAAAAAGATGGGGAGTATAATTATTGCCTCATGCTCTCCCCCAGGAAAAAGAAAAAAAAGAAAAGCTTTGTACCTTTATATTTCAAAATGTTGTGTTCAGACACTGCACAAAGATGCTCAAGCAGGACTAAAATCTTTTGTTTCTTTTTAATACCACGTATTCATGCACATATTGGTATGTATTATATGTAATCTAATAAGTATATGCAGTCCTTAATAATGGCAGAGACAAATTGCCTCATGAATGGTTGTTCATACCCCATCTTCTGTTGAACAGGAGTGAAGAGGATTTCATCTGCCCTCCCCAGAAAGTGAGGGGAGACAAAAATGCCCCAGTGCCCTGGGGCTGCCTGCAGGGCACCCAGAGGGGTGGGGGGAGAGCCCCCTCTGTGAGCCCACTGTCCGGGAGTGGCCAGTCTCAGGCTAGCTGAAAAGATCAGTCTGTGGGTTTGGGGTGATGTTTGTGTCATTCAGGCAGTTTCCAGGGTGAGAGTCCATCTCTCTGTGATGTGTGGGAGCTGAGGCAGTGTCAGGAGGAGGGCAGTGGGATGGCTTGGCTGAGATGGCAGCACTTTTGCTACGCTGGTTGCTGTTGCTTGGTAAGGAAGCAAAACTGGATTAAAAAATGAATACTGGTGAAGTCTGGCCACTCAGTGCTTCATGAGAGAGGAATCCTTCTTAGGGCCAATGCTGCAGCATCTTCATGTCATTACTTAGAGGGAGAAAAAACCTGTCATTTTTGAGGAGTATTTTTCTTTCTGGAAGATTCAGAGTTCCATATTTCAGACAAATGAACTATTTTTAACAACCTGGTGCATGAGCCTGCAGATTCTATACATGGTGGCCACAGATCCAATGACAGGAAAGGGTGCTGGGCTATCACTGTGTTTCTCCAGCTCCAAACATTTTGTCACATCTAGTCTGCTCCAGTGTATCAGTTTTTGTAGTCAGGGGACAAAGGGGAGCTGTCAGTCTCAGATAACTGGCTTTGCTACATCCTAAAGGGTAGTGCCCATTTTATTCTGTCTTGCCTGTAGCTCAAAAGCCCACCTGCAGACCTTTTCCTGTTCCCTGCTGACATCTCTGTGCTATTTCCCTTGTGGATGTGCTTCCTGCTTGCTCGTTACCAGTGCAGAGCCCCTTTCCACATGCCCCATGTCCGTGCTGCCAGCCTGGCGTGGGCAGCCTGGTCACAGATCAGCCAAGGCCAGGGTTATCCCCATGGGGCATTGCCAGGGTGGTGGGGAACAGGTGGCCCTGGCAGGAGCACCCCAGGGTGGGGAGTGGGTGGCTGCCAGCTCCAGCAGTGCCATGGCACGGTGGGGACATGGGAAGCAGCTTGGTACAAAGCAGAGGGGTGGAAGGAGGCAGGCAGTGCTCCAAGGGAAATCTCCCCTTAACCAAGAAATTCTTTGTTGTGAAATAGCATTTCCCCTTCTCAGCCAGGTGCAGATGACAGACAAAATGATATTTGCAAAACGATATTTATCGCTGGTGATGGCTTCTTCTAGGTCAGGGGAAAAAATTAGTATTGCAAGGATAAGGGGAGGACAAGGGGGAAAGAGAAGGGAAAACAGTGCCAGTAGTGAGGTTTAGCCTGCAAATCTCTGTGGCTGGCAGTGACTACTGCAGCTACAGCTACAGTGAGAATACATTGCACTTTTTTGTTGACTTTTCAGTTTTTTAATTACCAGCAAGTTGGTAATGGCATGCAGAATCAGATTCTGCTTCCTTTCACACTCCAGACACTCATGTTTTGACCACAGGGCCATAAAATTATCAAAGGAAAATATTATTGGCTGTAACCACCTCAGTAATATTTTTACAACTCCTGATTGACCACAAATCTATATTTAATAAGAAAAACAAAGCAAACACACACCCCATTCACTTAAGCTAGTGCTATACATTTAACTGGGGAAATGCATTCATTTTATAGGGAGGCAGGAACTGCAGACCGTGCCTAGGAAAATATGCTTATTATATCCATGACTGGAAAAAATATAAATTTTCCTTTTTAGGTATTTTCATAAGTTGTCTCAGGCTTTATCAGCTCAACTGGCCTCCTGATAAATTATTGCAAATATTGTGCTCTACATACTCATTGTAGTGGCACATTAGAGTGTGAGAGGCACACTTTTATGTTTTGAGTATCTTACACAACATAATTCAGAAATTAAGTCTTGACTGGCTTAAAAATCACCTCTTCAGGGATTTGGATGCCCAAGGAAGCATAACACAGCCTGAAAGAGTCTTGTCTTCTCCTCTCAGGTTTCAAGACAGGGAGACCCTTCTTTTCATGCTTCTAGAGAGCTGTTAAGGAAAACTGAGATAGCTTTGAACATTGAGGAAAACACTTGCAGCCACTGGGAAGATACTCTGAGGTAGGGCAGGGGCTTATGGCTTCTGTCAGGACCTTCAAAAGAAAATATATTCTATGCAGAATTGGCCCGGGCCTGGATGCTGAACTGCTTGGTTCCCACTCCATCACCTACAGGCACTTGATGGTCTCAAGGTGGCAGGAGCAGGAGTGTCCATGGGGGTGTTTCACTGCGAGGGGTGGCACCTCTCTGGGTCTGGCTGCAGGAGAGCTCCCTGCTGCTAGCATGCCCACCTGATGGCATACCTGCCATGCCTCCTCCTTGCTCCTGCCTACACAAAGCACAGTGGGATGAGCTCCTGCCGCTCCTGGATGCATGGAAGCAGAGTGTACAGAGCAGGAGCAGGGGAAGGAGGAAGTTTCCTCCATGGCTTGTGATCAGAGGAGGTGGGGGCAGCTTGCTGCAATGAGGAGGTGTGTGCTGGAGACTGCTTGGAAAGGGCTGTCCTTGGCCACAGCGAGGGCTGTGCACCCTGCAGGTCTCCTGGCTGTGGACTGGAGTGTCTGAATCAGGATGAAGAACACAAAGCATGGTGCGATTCCGGCCTGATGCAGAGATGTGTGGACTGAAAACTACTCTGGACACTCTGGAGAAGTTATGGCAGCTGTGGATGTCATGCCACACACACAAGGAAGGCTGTGCCAGCCCAGGGCTAAGTTCATTCAGGTCACATCTGTGACTAGGAAATGTGATGTGGACAAGTTAACAGATAGCACCTTGCAATTATTTTTGTTGCCAATATACCTGAATATATAGAAGCCACACAGCAGCTGGCAGGAGGTGGCATTTGTCTCTCCAGTGTCCACAATTTCCTTCTGCCCAGGCAAGAATTCATGTCCATTGAAAAGGATGCTGCTGCATCATTGCACAGTGCTGGGTCAGCCCCTGGATAGCAGTATGGAATCCAGTGTCTTGGACAGATGGGTGTCTCCATGGACTTGCAGGAGCCTTATTCCTAACACCTCATTTGCTCATTAGCAGCTTGCATACCCTGGGTGGATTTAAGGAATCCAAATCACCTTCCAGCGAAAGAGAAGTTGCATGATAGAAAAATACATCGGTAGAAGCAACCTATACATCTACTTAGAAGGTGAACAGGACTCTGGCATACCAGATCTTGCAGAGAGGATCACGTTTTCCATGGGAATGGGTCTGCCAGTAGCCACTTTGATATCACAACCTCTCTTCTATTGCTACAGGTCTGTGTCCAGGTGAGTGGTGCCGATAAGGACTCTAGGTACATTCACATCTTCACAGGGCCAGAGACCCTGGGTTGCCTGATAGCTCTCCCTCCAGCTGGGGGAGGCATCAGCAAGATGAGTGTGAGAGTACAGCACTGGAAGCAGTAAAGGAGATCGTGCTGGGATTTGTCACACACTGGCCATGCCAGACAATTGCCTCTGCTGGCGCTGGGCTCACATCCCTTGCTGCTGTTCTTCTTATGGACACTCCATCCATTTAATCTCCATTTCCCTACTTCTGTCACTGTGTCCCCTTGTCCTGTGCCTCCTTTTCCTTCCAGCAGATGATCTGCTGGTCTGATGGGTCCCTCTGAAAGCAGGTCACTTCTGTGTCTTGTGGGATGTTGTTTCTGCCACAGCTTATGTGAGAGTATTTCTCTGCCGAGTCAGAAGGCCCAGCTAAAGGAGTGGAAAATCATATTGCTGTTTTCTGCCTGCATGCAGGAAAAATGAAATCTCTCTCATTTTTCATTCTGTAGCACAGCAAAGCCAAAAGTTGCTACTTTTATCTAAAGCTATGCACATAACTAACTTTTCAGTTGGCTGGCTGCATGGCAATATTGTAGGGGAAAAGTCTTCTTGGTCTGAAGAAACTTTTTCTCTTCTTAGGCAAATAGAAAAAAAAAATCTGAAAAATTTAATTTGTGGCCAAGTGAAACATTTCATTTGACTCAAATGTTTTCTTCACTATAAAATGAGAATTCATAACATTTTCTTTTTATGAAGGAAACCAAAATTTTTCTGTTTTGGGTAAGGTCAAAATTTTCCAGTAAACAGTACTCCATGCTTAACTTTTATCTATGGAATATGCTTCAGTCCTTACTCTCTTCCTTGCTTTTGGGACTTTGGCTTGACAGGAGCTCAGTGAAGACTCCAACAGGAGGAATGCAGGAACCAAACATGAGAAATGTACCTAAACCTCCCTCCCCCTGGATATGTTGTTGCGTGCCTTTGAACAATTTAACTCTGTGAATAAAATCACCTTGTAAAGTGTAAGGGGAGTGTATGACAGAAACAAAATTAAAGGCACATGTTTATGAACAGCTCCTGGTCCTTCCTCAGTTTATGTGCTGAAAATATTTTTGTGTTCTGTTTCATGACTTGGACAGTGTTAAAAGCACTGAAGCACTTTTATTCACACATCATCAACTTGTAGGAAGAAAATAAAAAATAACAGTGCCAGCAACTTTGATACCATATATGTGACAAATACTCTGATGCAATTTAAAAAGTGCTGTAAACTATGTCTTGCTGGACCTTGCAATTAACCACCAAAACAAGCCTAGCACTTCCTATTGCTAAAAATTGGAATATCTGAATAACTGAGGCCTCGGAGTGTGCCTTTTGAAGACCAAGTGTTGTGCCCTCTGATGATAATTTTATTCCGCCCCACATTTAAGATCATCTGCCCTTAGTCCCTCTTAAAACAATATTTTCATGCTTTGTCATTTCATCAAGGCCAAAGGAGCTGCAACTTTTCCCAAGGTATGTTACTGTGATATACTGTGCCATAAATGCTACATACAAATGTGTACAAATGTCTGCTGTGAGGAAAGGCTGAGAGAGTGGATTGTTCAGCCCAAAGAAGAGAAGACTCTGGAGAGAGTCTTTCAGTACCTAAAGGGGTGCAAGAAAAATGGAAGGGACTTTTTCCAAAGGCAGTAGTGATAGGACCAGAAGGACTGGGTTTAAGCTGGAAGAGAGCAGGTTTAGAGTAGATATTAGGAAGAAATTCTTGAGTGTGAGAGTGGTGAGGGACTGGAACAGATTGCCCCGAGAAGTGGTGGATGCCAAATCCCTGGGAACATTCAAGGCCAGGGCGAACAGGACTCCGAGAAACCTGATCTAGGTGAGGATGTCCTTGCCCATAACAGGCAATTTGTGCTCGGTGACCTTCCAACTCAAGGTTGCTTCCAACCCAAAGCATTCTATGATTCTATTTGAATATGAAGGTCTTCTTCATGGTGACAGCCACAAATGATCTCATAGCTGAGTCTGGTTTTCCACTGGAATCTTGTTTCTCTTCTTCAGCTGCATTTTTAGCTCTCCAAGAGATTTTCCTTGTCCCAGCCTGCTGGGGACCAAACCACACAGTGGACTCAGAACACACCTGTTGTACATGGACATGGGCTGCAGTCCCCTGTACCCAGCTCCCTTTGACACCGCCTGCACTGCATCTCTGTGAGATCAATAAAATGGAAATGTCATCTCTTCATCATCACGGAGGCAAGGTTGGTATTAAGTTTCAGCAGTCGATGTTTGCAGCGACAGAAATTGATACACGTTCCTTGTGTTATTGCAAGGCTCGAAGCTGTTTGCAGCTGTGTCTTTATCAGAAATTCTTGCCTCTCTGCTTCTGTCAAAGGCTTCTAAATTACTTTATATTTGTAGCTTTTGAGCAGCTGGGTGTCTCTGCTCATATCCTTTAATTTGTTGGAATGTAGCAACATTGTGGCCAAGGCAGCATGCTTGAAAAATTGTTTTACTTATGAAGGTGTAGCCTACCCTGACCAGTTCTGAAAGTAAGATGGGACTAAGCACTGACTGACCAGAAAGCAAGGTAAAGGCAGCTTAATTTCTCTCCCTAAATCTTCATTCTACCACGCAGCCCCATTCCTCTGTGCACAAGTTCTCACACATCTCCTTGAAAAGCATTAGTCACCAGTCTGGGGACAGCTGTAACACCAGGAGCCTCAGGTGCCCAGTTCATCAGCTGTAACCTCAAGCAGCTATGAGGGGAAGAGAGCCCTTGTCAGTATCTTGTTCACAAACCACCAGCTGAAACAGATTCACACAAATCTTTTGTCAAACAAGTTGTAATAACAAATGCACATATAAAAAAAGCAAAGAATTCATTAACAGAGAAAGAGGCTAAATTAGCTGAATAAATAATTCACCACAAATTCCTCACTTCTGTTTCACACCAAACATTTACATTAAACTTCTAATTCTTCAACATGCTGGAGGATTAAAGTCAATTGAAATTCGTGTCTATTAATGAAAGTAATAGTCCAAACCTTATCACTGTGGGAAGACTTGCGGCTAGGTGTCATACAATTATGGTTTTTCACCATTCATACCCCAGTTCAGAAGACTACTTCAACACATGCTTAAGTGAAGAGCACATTTATCTATTTTATCTCTTTTGATAAGGAGGAGCCGGAGTTGTAGCTGTTGCTCATGTGCTTAAGAAGGGAGTTAACTTGTGTTTCAGGATAAATGGAAATACCAAAAAATTTTGAGGGAGTTTTTCCAATCCACAAAACCCTCACAAACTGAGGGCATCAGACCACTTTATCAAAGCCTTAAGTAACAAAATATTAAAGTCTTTGGTACATGGGGACACCGTGCAGCCTCCTCAAACATTGCCTTGAAAAGAGATCTATTTGGAGGGTGGTTGGGTGCGAAGCACAGGTTAATGAAATGCTTTGGCGCTGGTGGTGCTGCTCAGTGGAGCTCCTCAGCAGGTGCTCAGGTGTTAGAAAATCTGGACAAGTTCTCATGCCCTGTGGCTCTTTGCTCTCTGTGGTCTCTGTGTTTCACGAGGAGCAGTGCCCTGGCTGAGCAGAGGCATTTCTGATGGCTGGGGTCAGCTCTGCTCTATCACCATCACAGCAATGATTCAGCAGCTACAACACAGCCCTACAAAACCAGTGAGGACACCGTCCTTCCAAGTCACAGCTCACTGCTGCTTCCAGTCACCTCCACAGATAGCAACAGAAAGTGCAATCAATTAATTGGGATTTCATCAGGAAGGCTTAACCTCTGTCCTTGCCCGCAGTAGCCCACACCACGCCGTCACCCCTCATTATACCCTTGATACAGAGGCCTTGGCCGAGCCAGCCATCTCTGGTCAGGGATTTGTCTATCATCAGAGATCAGTTTGCTTTTGCCATTACAGAATTCCCAGTGTGTATGTATCTTCTCTTTCTCTCTGCCATTCAGAAGGGTCTCCATTTCTCGTTAATTTACAAACAGTGCAATGAAATCAAATGAGACTCCCGTAGGGCTTTCTTTTTATTGTAAACATGGTAATGCTCAGAGAAAACACTGAGGTATTTCAGCTACTAAACCCAGCAGGAAAAATAATAGTTTTGGGGAGGTGGTAGGAAGTAAAATACTTTTTCTTTGGTGCAGCATCTAAAATATATAGTTATTTTTTAAACATCCAAAATGTTCATTTTCGCCCAAGAAGGATTTTCTGGCCATATCAAGAGGGAAATCTCAGGTAAGCTTGTCTGTGCACAATGTTTACTAACGTAATTCTTCCCTATTTTGTGTGAAAAAGAAAAACAAATCGAATAGCTGGTAGTTGAGACCTTGTTTCATCTTTTGGACATGTGAAATATTATGCCAAGTGTCTCCTCTAGGCGCTCAAGATAAAATGATGGGATTAAAATGTTCTTAAACACTCTGCAAAGTTCTGCTCCATCCCATCATCAGATGAAGCTACAAATTCAATTTTTTTCAAAACTGGAAAAAAAGTTTTTGCAATATCTTCTGCTTGAACTGAGTGACTGTTTCTGGTTAAAAAAACCCCTAAAAATAGGAATTAATTACACTGAATGCATAAATTCAGATAGAAATAATTTCTGTTTCTAGACATGGGACATTGCTCTTTATTCTTTTTATGATGTTGCAGAACTACTGAGGTTATAACACAGATTAAAAGTAGGTGCCAAGCTTTCTCAAATTAAAGGGTTGGCTGTGCTCATGTCTGTGTTGAGTCAGTGTCAATTGCTGCGTGTACCTGGTGCCTGTGCACCTGAGAGGGTACAGTGGATCTCTCCTCACTCCATGAAGCAGAAGTATATTTTTTTGTAAAGTAGAGCAATGTGGCAGCAACACAATTGTTCTGCTGGGTGAATCCTTAAACAAAGTGAGATGGAGAGAACTGATAGACTATATTTAAAGTCTATAAAAAGTTAACAGCCTCTTCTCAATAATTATGTATCTATAAAAAATAAAGATGATACAGGGCCAAAACTTAATGGCATTTATGTTAATGTGATATTGAGTACTCAGAGGCAGTAGATATCTTCAAAAGTGGGTCACATATAGCTTAGAAGCTTTATGTTGTATATTCTATTCAGCATGTGTCTGTTCAAATAAGTTTTTTGTGTGTAAAGTGAGAAAGTCACCTCTGGTATTGCACTGCTTCTATGCATGCTGCCTGTGTTTCTGTGGAAGCAAGGAGGACACAAACGCCCTGTTTGTTGCTGGCTGATACTCATTTGTTTAACATCCAAGTGAAGACACATCTCCTGGTTCCATGTCCTTTTATGTGCCTTTATTCACACAAAGTCACTGCCTGCCCAGGATGGGAGCAAATGAAAGTGAGGACATACTTCCACATGATACCAGTTCCCTGTTTCTTTACACTGTTTTACAGCAGGCTGGTTTCACTGTGTTGCCCTGCCTTGCTGTTACTGTGGGTGAGAACTTCCATATCTCTGAGACTGAAGGAGAAAAAAATATTTCTGCAGAGGCCAGAGTGAAAAAGTATTGTGGAATGAGGGAGAAATACAAAGACCTTAGGGAATCGAGATAAACATGTTCCCCTGTATTTCTTTAACTGTAAACTCTAGTCCTAATTTTCTTGCTGCTTTTATGGAAAATTCAAAGTTATCTCAGGCATTAAAATGACAAATTGGCTGATTTTGTCTGTTATAAATATGGAGCACTATTTGCTTGTCAGGCAGCTTCATAATTAGCAGCGGTCTATGTGGTATCAAGGCAAGAGATCATCAGATCAAGTTTCATGTTTATTCCACAGCCAGCATCTTCCCTATTGCTAATGAAAGTGTCTCCCAGGGACTGGCATATCTGAGCCTGGCAGCCATGTAACATCACTCTTGGAGCTTCACTTTCCATCCCAGCCCTCATTCTCACTTGGTTTTTGATCGCATCCTGCACTTATAAATGTATCCTTTTATTAAATATGTTTTCAATAATGCTTTTTAAGTCAATGCAAAACAATGTGCTTTCTAGTAATTTTTTGTTCCTGATAAGTGTATTTTTGTAGGGTGTGTGTTTACACCATCCTGAAGTGTGATCAGGTTTGTTCTTTTGTATGGACAGGGCATGTATGTTCATAAAGAGAGAAAAAGCCATCAGGTTCCTGGTAGTTCACAGTTTGCTTTCTGTTCCTTGCCAAAGCTGAAGATTTTAGCTGGGGAAATCAAAATGTCTCTGAAAAGACATGATTTAATGAGGAAAAGAATTGCAAATAATGCAAAGATGGAAATGGGATTCCTTAAGAGATTCCATGCTTTCATTCACTAAAATTTCCCCTGCAGAAAATCCCTTCTTCTTACCTTTTCCCAGTCCAGCCTTCATATTGTTGTTGTGACTGTTTCTGCACAATGTGAAGAAGCTGATGGTTCAGTATAAGCAATAAGATCACAGGACTTTTGATACTGGAGCACTGGATCAGTTGTCATGTCATGACATACATATTCATAACCTAGCAGGCCTTGTAGTCGATTTATGCATAAGGGACTGATAAGAAAAAAATTGATTTATGATGATCTCAAAAACATGGTCTCCCAAGATGTATTCTGCAGCTTTGAGACCTACAGTTTAGGCTCTATTAATTTTACAGTGCTGTCTGGAATTATCCATCTGTTTAAAGGTTAACTGTCTTTACACTTTTGAAATGGGTAGTTCTGTTTTGGTTCTTGCTTTGTTCATGCCACTGATTTATAAATTATTAAATCTATCACTGCACAAAAATACTGAAATTGGTTGCCAGATTACAACATCTACTTATTTCAAACTTTCTTTAGCAACTTCCTGAGATTATCTTAAATACTCCCTGTTGAATGCTGGGAGGAGGGGAAATGTTGAACCCAATGGTATGTGTTGTACAATAAGCTTCCTGCAAGAAAACATCATTATTATTACACAAATATTGCCCAGAAGAGCACAAAGCCTTCAACACAGCACTGTACCAGACAAACCCCATCACATGGTCACCTGGTTGAGAAGGAGCTACAGATGAGACCCATAGAGTTTGATCTTCCTTTTTTAGAGTGAAGCAGTCAGGCTATGATGTTAGGGCTTTTGGGGGGCTTTTCTTTCTTTTTTTTTTTTTTATTTTTCTGTTAGGGCAACTGAGCTGGTTACTGTTTTGCATAGGTGTCCTTGGAGGGAAATAGGGAAGAAGCGGGGATGGTGGTGTGCTTGGGGGTGCTCAAGCCCATGTGCCTCCCAGCAGGCACACACAATCCCTTGCTGGAGGCTCTGGCTGTAGTCTGGAGTGAACAGCAGAGTGGCAAATGACTGAGGTTCCACTCACACAGCCTATTACTGCATGAGCCAGTGACTGGCTTTATGATGCTTCTTGAAAGTAATTAATCCATGGGTGACAATCACAAAGTTCTCATCTCTTGTACAGAGCACTCTTCTGCTGAGGCTCTTAGGCAGCTGGGCAGTTGTTTTCATTTTTTGCATGAGCATTTGAAAAGACAATCTAAGAACATACAACTTGCAGAGAAAAGTGCCTGAATTTCCATAGAATTTTCTTTTGTGTTGCCTTTGCATGCACATCCATGGGTTTCTGTGCTGCAGCTCCCTGCTGTTGGTGCTACCTGAGCATGTTGATCCATTGTGAAAGGTACCTAAGATGATCTTGGTAACTGCTGGGCAGTGACAATTTTATTGATGTTATAATGTCTTGTCTTGCATTTTTCTATATTTGTTTGTACAGAATCTTACAGATATACCAGAGATTTTTTTTTTCTGCAGAGCTAAGCTTTAAAAAAATCATGCTATTAATTTTCTAAGTTGATTTTGGACTCTTAATTAACTTTGGCTGCAGTGTACAAGCTCCAGCAGAAACTTCCTTTCTCAACGCACAGGAGACCCATCCTTACATTCCCTGCTGCTTTTGGACAGATTCTAACCCAGGAGAGCCATTTTGCTCGCCTTTCTTGCTGGATCAGCAGAAGCAGAAATATCGCCTGCTCAGTTCTCTTGTATATAGAATGAGTGGCTCAGCTTTAGCATAGTTCTGTGAGAAGACTATTTCACGGGAAAAAAAAATGTGCCTTGCAGTATTATTCCATCCCACAGCTTGAGAAAAACTGCATGAGCATTCATCATCTGATGATAGTCAGCCATGGGTGAAGAAGTTTGTTACACAGACTGATAAATGCTGAGCAACTACTGTTTCCAGAAAGTAATGTTCAGAGGTTCATACACTCACTATTCGGATATTTGGCATTTGCATGTGTAAAACTGGAGAAATTCCCAAGAGAATACTGAATAAATACCTTAGGATCTGGTCCATTAACTTCAGTGGAGAGGTCAGCTCTAGAACTATTAGAAAATAGCATTTTGCCCATATACAATTTGTTTTTCTTTCATTTAAAATTGAAAATGTACAGGCTTTTTTCAAGGATGTTCTATTGTTAAACTAAATTATTTTAGTTTGTGTTGGAAATTTAAGTTCTTGGGTTTGAAGTTCTTGCCTTCACAATGCAAAGTTGAAAATTTCTACATAAAAAGACACTTTATGTGAAATAAATTATTTAAATGAACTCCTAATTTTCCAGTGAAAGCCCAATTATGTTGGAAAATTTTAAACCATTTTCCCAAGAGTAGAATCCTCAAGAGAAATGAAATATAGCTGGTATATTCTCACAGAATCATAAAACCTATTCAAAGTTAGAGGATGCCTCAAGTGCTCACTTAATTTACTTCTCATAGTATACAGCGTTACAGGCACAGGAAAAAAGTAATGGTTCAAATGATAGTAATGAAGAGTTAAAATTTTTATTATCAATACATTTTAAACAAGCATTGATTTCCAAACCATTGGCAAATAATTATTTCAGTGTAGCTCTTAATGAGTGGCTTTTACCAGAATCAGCTGTGGGATTTTTTTTAAAACATTTTATTTTTTTCTCTTCTCCTCAGAGATTCCAGTTAGGAGCAGGGTCTTGCTGTGCCAAAGCATGTAGGAATACAGGACTTAGCAAGAAATTCCACAGTGAAGCAGTGGAGGGCATGTCATCTGAAGAATCCCATCTCAAAAGTCTCCCTAGACATCACAATTCTTCACAGAAGATTTCCAACACACACTTAAATTTGCTTTTGTCAGTGAACCACGTGTTCTTTTTGAAGGGGGGCAACATTTGTAATTTCAGTTTCACCAAAGATTGCACACCATAGGTTGAACTTGGCAATGTGTATCATCCATGAATGTAAAATGTCAGTCTACAAATTACCAATCTCTTCCTGAAGTGCTATGGTCTGTGAACAGACAGGGTTTTGCTTTTTAAACAAGAAGCAAGTAAGTGAGATGCTGTTGTAGCAGATAATTGCTAAAACCAAACCTCATGGCTGTGATTGCAGGAGCTGTTGTGATAAATACAGGTAAAAATTGCAAGTCTGAAAATAAAAATGCATTTATTCAAGAGCTTTCCATGGCCACAATGTAATTGAAAAGGATGCTGAGATCTCATTACTGCTGAAAAGGTCTCCTCACTATGTGGAAATGTGGACATAAAGCAATAGAGGAGAGCTGAACATTGCAAACATTGACCTGCTTCCTTTGACTCTTGATTAGTCTGGGGATGAGGAAGATTTGCACTCCCATCTGCAATCTCTTGTAAGTATTGACTGCTAGGGAGCAATACCATGCTGCCAGCACACAGTGGTGCCTTCCTTTGCCCCTGCCAGACTGTGGCACTACAGAGGATGGCTGCCCTGCACATGGAAAGTTTCATCATTTATTTAAGGAGTTTCAGATACTTTAGGCACAGCTCATTTGCCCAAACCAAGGTATTTAGGACCATCTGAGACACCCTGGGCATCCTTCTGGTCCCTCAACTGCCAGGTTTGCTGTTGGCTGGGTCTCCTACATGTCCCTTGTCATATCCTCCAGTTATCATGTGAATACTTAGGAAATCTCTAACTGCACAAGCTGCTTCTGTCCAGGATGACATACTAAATGATGCCCTTGGTGTGCCTGTGTCTGAGAGCACAGCTACCACACAATGATAGAGCCATGGGCAGTCAGACACTCTCCTGACAAGCACTCCAAGAAATTTAGAAGCATTGTGGAAAAACTTACTTCTGTATCATCTTGGTGGATGCACCTCAAAATCTAAGGGAATTCAGGACAAGCGGTGCTCAACCTCATGACAGTGGTAAATACTTGAGGCACTCCTTTAAAGATTTTGGAAGCTGCAGTCTTGTGCAGAATGAGATTTGATCCTTCAGTCAGAAGCCTGTGCTTGACAGGTCCACTAAAAGAGCAGAAAGCTGAAAACAAAAGCTAAAGGAAAAACTATCGGCTTCCCTAGCAGGGAAGACAGCACTGTGAGCACAGCTAGAAGATTGCAGGAGGGAGGCAGGGATGAAGAGGTGTGAGCATGTTCACTAAAGTTCATGGCCTTGTCTGACATTCCCACGTTCCTCCTGAAGGTCTGTGGAGCTCTCAGACCAAAGCCCTACCCTGCAACCTGTGAAAAGTGCAATTAAAGCTTTTTAAGTTTGCAAGTGAGAGGTGGGATTAGAAACCAACAACCAGTCTCAGCCCAGACCAGCTGCTGGTGAGGGAGGGCGGGTACAGAGAGAGGGACACTTTCAGCTCTAATGTAAAGAAACTTGCCAAAGCTATTTGTCCTGTGTCTAGAGCCCAGAAAGTGCTCATGGAAGAGCAAGGAGGACAGGCTGCACTTTTGGCGTGGTTCTCCCTGGGCCGCTGTTGATCTGCCCCTGGGGATGGATGGCTGGAAAAGAAATCATGACTGAGTGAGTGGCATTAGCCTTGAAATAATTCCTTAGGATTTGTATCCTTTCTGCTTTCAGGTATTGCCTGTGAAGCATGTACACCAATACTCGGAATTACAGCTGCAAGCATCGGCAAACAGCAGTGGGGACCATAAGCCATTCTCCCTCTGCCTCAGAATCCTGGTTGAAGTCCTGCTGTTCCTTCATGTGCCTGCCCACGGAGGGGCCTGGCAAGGGGCAGGTCACCTCAGGTGCTTGCTGCTGCTGCCCTGAATTCGGGCACAGCAGCTGTGATGGCACCACTTACCCACCAGCAGCGGGCAGCCTGAGCATGGCCCCCAGCACCTGTGACAGAAGCCAGCCTTCTGCTCCTGTCACCTGTGCTCTTGGGTCACTTGAACAGCATTTTGAGTCCAGATGAAGGTAGGCAGCGCTTGGATAATAGCTGGGAATAAACAGGCATGGGCTCAGCTGAAGTCTCGTTCTATTGCTCTTTCAGTTACTTTACACAGAAGTCTTAATTAGCTGATGTAATAAAGCTGATGACCAAAGTAAGTTTAACTTAGGGCAAAGAGAAATTAGGAGGAAAGAGAAAACATGGAATTTCCCCACTGCAGCAGCTGACAGCCAGCTTGTTATGATACCATTTACTAACAGTAGTGCTAGGGGTAATGACCTATCTGAGGATATTTTTCCAATCCTTCCACCTTTCCCCTGCTCCTATACCCTCTTTCTGTTCAAAAAGATGTCTTCCTGCTGGATGCAGGTTCAAAACCTCTCAGAACTTGCTGGGCATGTTTTTTGTTAAGTGCCAGGTGGTGAAATAAAAAAAGACAAGCACAGTGAGACTTTTTGTTACTGTGATTAATTTTCACATTCTTGCAACTCCTGATCCCGGCTGCATCCTGATGTGGAAGATTCAGCATTTAAAGAGCATTCAGGGGTTACTATTGATCAGGGGGCTGGGGGGGGAGGGCATTTATTCCTCCTGGATTACTCCTTCTCCTGCTATGTAATTATTTGTTTCCACTTGTAGTGGTTTTTGTTATTTAGTGTTTAAAAGTAGTTTAATTAATCTCTTCTGTTGTTGTTGTTTTGAAAATGTGACAGACACTCCTGAGATAGATAACAGATTGATAAAGAACACTTGAGGGGACCCTGGAGTGCTCATCATTTGCTAGGTAGGGTATGTTAAACATAATACTGGTAAGATCAAGCCCTCCAGGACAAAAAATGAAAGAGGCATTTAATTGGAACACTTAGCAATCACAAAACCAAGACAGAGGTTAAATTGTTTTGAGCAAGAGAAATTAATACATTAAAGGTTACATTTCCAACTGTGAGGCTGCAGAGCCAGGCTCTTATGCAGTGTCAGAATTACATAAGGCAGAAGAAATGGCTCTGAAATGATTGTGGAATCATTAACAAAAGCCAAGGCAGAGTAAGACATTTCCCAGCAGGAGGGTGTGAAGAAGAATAAAGACATGGAGAGAGCTCATTAAGAATGAATTGCAGACCATAAACATTTGAAACCACTAAGTGTGGAGTTCTATCTGTTATCTAATGACTCAGAAATTATAAAACTAGCAATGACTTTCAGAAAAGGAGTTGACTTTGCAGGAGGTTGTTTGCCATTATGAAAAAAAAGGTAATTTTTTTTTCTAGTTGGGGAAAAAAAAATAAAAATCCTTCATCTTTGTAAATCAGCACAATTTAAACAACTTCAGCTATACCCCAGAGAGATTTCCTTCTGTATAATTACACATTGTCTCAGATTTAGTAACAAGGATGTTGAAATGGAGGCACTGCGTAGGGGATGAAGGAAGAGACAAGTGGTTCATTTCTTACTGTCTGACTGCAAATGATTAACCTCTTCATCTTTGAAAAGATCTAGCAAGTGCTGAGAACTCCCTAATTAGTAGGAATTTAATTTTCCTCATTTTGATTAAGGTCTAGACCAGTCTTTTCCTGATAAACAAATGATAGTCAAAGAAACAAGGATGAATTTAATATGCTGACCAAACTCAGTTTGGTTTATATGATGCAGCCTCAGCAGATCTACACATAACACAGAAGGTGGCAGATTATCTGGCACAAGATGCTGTTTTTTTAATAATAAAAAGTAAGACCCAACCACTGCACCAAGCTACCTAGGCATTCCTCCAGTCTTCACAAATGTGTTTGTTTTCTGGGTTGGATTTATACTGAAGATGTTTCCAGACTAAGCATCCTATGGGATGAGTTGAGGGAGAAATATGTGAAGGAGCAAACAAGCAGGTTTAAAAAGTTGCATGAAAGAAATCCCAGGGAGAAAAGAAGTTGGAGGTTTGGGTAGAACTGTGAAGAACATGACCACTACAGGTTGCCAACAGGTTATGGAAAAGCTACAGAAGCAGATCAGTTTGGTCTACTCTAAATTCTTTTGGTTTTTAGCTCTCTGCTGATATGAAAATCTTGCACTGTCTTAAAAAAGAAAAAATTTACTATCTTTAATCATTCTCTGTTTTACCAAGGTAAAATTTTAACAAATTGCCCCTTTATTTAAATTAAAAAAAAAAAAAGAAAAATTTCTGAGGATCACACATTCATCCACAAATTCATCATAAGTTCATGAGTGTCATGGTTTACCTATATTTGCATTTTCAGGCAAATAAAACTGGCAAGCCAAAGTGCTATCCCATTCTGGTGTGAAAATGTAGAATGACAGCCTCTGGGAGAAGGCAGGCAGCAAGGTGGGATGACTGTAGAAAGGTCAGTGGCAGAATTAGCCTTCCTACAGTAGGAACAAAAACTTCTCATTTCAGGTGGGTGAAGAGCTGGTTAAATGCATGCAAGGTCCATTTAATGGATCCAGCTTATAAAATTGGCTGCTGCTCTCTGGCCAGCATTTATTTTGATGGTTGAATGACTTGTGGTTCCAATTAAAAGCAGTTCGATGTCTAAGTTGGAGACTATGGCTGTGCAAAATATCTCTTCTTTGTTGGCTTTTGGTTGTATTTTAAAAGTACACACATCTAAATAGGAATAGAAGCTACAAATAATTTAGGTGAGCTGAATTTATCTAAATTTGCTGGTTGGACAAGCTGGGCTATGCTCTCTCCTCTGAGAGGGAAGCTGACCCACCATTGCTGGCACCTTCAACTGCAAATGGACTCAAAGCTGGAGGTGACATTGAGGTGTCAGTCACAGCCCTGCTGTGTACTGGCCCGAACAGAAAATACCTTGTCTGCAGCAAGGACCTGGCCTGGGGATTTTACTGCCAGAGAGAGTGTTCCCTGTGCCATCCCAAAGCCACTCACGTGGTGAAATGTCAGTAGATATTTTTCTGCTCCTAATACTTTGCTCCCCTTGGC
The DNA here is from genome assembly GCF_027477595.1 of Haemorhous mexicanus. Lineage (NCBI taxonomy): Eukaryota > Metazoa > Chordata > Aves > Passeriformes > Fringillidae > Haemorhous > Haemorhous mexicanus. The sequence continues at coordinate 99,904,485 of NC_082341.1, read as the reverse complement.
AAGTACCACATCCACCTGTGTCATTAGAGAGACAGACCCTCTTGCAGTGACAGGGAAAAAAGGGGGAAAAAAGGCAGGGAGGAATTTTATTAGCTTAAAATAGAGGCAAATGTTGTGGGACAAATTCAGTTCCCTTCTGAAAGGAATGCTCTCCTGTTGTTTCCAGGAGACATGCAAATTAAAATCAACAGTCCTGGATGTGACTGGGACATACTGAGGCAAGGTGCACGAGTAAAATGGCAACAAAAGCATATGTCCTTTCTGGCATTGTCCGTCAGCATGAAATATTCCTGAGGAAGTATTCAAAAAACTGTGTGTTATAGGGATCTCTGCTAAGATCACAAAGTTCAGCTTGTCATTCAGACTTCAGAGGGGAGCTCATTTGTGAATGGAGGAGGAAAAGGTCTGGAATTCATAAGAATGGGAAGGAAAAAAAAAAACCCAAACGACCCTGAAATTTCTTTAATAAATAACTGAGATGGAACAGGTCCAGCAGGCAGACCAGAAGTGACAGTCAATTGTAACGTATCACTCAGGACACCATCAGGCATTTCTCTCCTGCTGCTGTTTGAGGATCTCTGGATGCTGCAGGAAGAGGCTTATTGTGGTGCAGATTTGCTGCAGAGTGTGCAGCATGCTGCAATAACAGAGATATTTCCAATGGTCTTTGCTGCAATACCATGTACTGTATGTACTTAGCTGAAATCAATGGGACATGTAAATGAGAATAGGCAGAATCCTTTCCACGGCGAGGAACAAAGCATCTGTGCTATCCTAAGCAAATAAAAGGATCAGCTCGTGCAGGGTGCACAAAGAGCTGTGACCGCACTGTACCATGAGGGGTCTGTTGTGGAGTTGAATATGTGTAATTTCCTAGGGTTTGGGCAGGGCAAGGGGAAACTAATAGACAGCAAGCGAGATCTTTGCACGCTTCTAGCAGTGAATATTAGGTAAAGGCATAAAACAGAGGTTTGATGAAAACGTCTTTGATAGGAAAGCAAAATCTTTAATGGGAGGGAAAAAAAGAAAGGTTGCATATATATAACTACTGAATAAACAAATTATATGTCGAGTCTAAATGATTAATTGCCCTGAAGAAATATATGGAACAGGCCAAACTGGAAAGAGAAGAAGGAGCATATTTCAAGGACAAGACAAAATCAGACCCTAAAAGAACCATGGTTTTCAGAAATCCCCCCCTTAAAATAAATGTCCTTCTAAACATCCATATGCCCCTGACTAAACAAAATTCAAATAATAAAATAAAGGAAAGCCCATTTACTTAAGGGAGAGATGAGGGTACAGAAGAGGGAGGGAGAGAAGAAATACACCAGATAAAGAGGAAATATACAGTGTAATATTTCATCTGCTGATATACCACGGTGAAACATAAACTAATCCTCATTCATATGGGAATATTCACTCAGAATTTACTTGTGGCTTTGGTACTTTTTCTTGACTGGTTAGGTTCCAGGCCTTCTGGAAGACCTGGAAAATTTGAAAACACAAATGCAGATAAGAATTAAGTGTATCAATTCACTGCTGAGTTGCCAGTTCCTCTCTCTCCTATAAAAAACTCCCACACCTTGCACATTGCATCCCTTTGTGTGTGTATATAATAAAATAAATATGTTTAATGTAGTGCTACAGCTAGGGGTCATATGGATATACTTATATACATTCACACACAATACCCATTGCTCAGTTAAGTACAAGGGGAAAAAAAAAAGATTTTCTTTTGAAGACCAAAAGTCAGACCCAAGGTAACAAAAGTAAAGCGTAATTTACCCTGTAGTTAAAAACCAAAGGAGTCTTTTTACTAGGGGGCTGCTGGTTCTATTCATGCCATTCCAGAAGAATATAAAAGAGATGCTTTGGGATTTTGAAGTAAAAATTCACAACAGTATGTCTTTACTTTTTTTTTTCCCTTCAACCAAGACATCTTTTGCCGGAGTCCTTTATCTAGAGCTTTGTATACATATTTTTAATCCTATACAAAAATGATAGGATGTCAAGAAGGATCTATAATAACACCATTTTTTTTATTTCACTTCAAAGACTTGGCAATTTCTGATCCATGTGACATTCACACTCCTTCAGGGTCAAACAACATCTTGCAGCCTTCATAAAATGATTAAATATTTTAAACAGCTCCTGCTTATACCTCCATCGCCCCTCGAGACTGATACTGTTATCGTTTTTGTCAAAGCCAGTTTCCATCCGCATTTGTCATTCCTGCTTGCATTTATGAGTTATCAATCGCCACGTCAAAATGCAAAATAACTGATGTTCTCTGGGCGGGATTGGATGGTCTATCTGGGGCTTTTAATCAATGCTGATTTTTATTTTCCATACCCATACATAAATCTTTACCATTCTGGGCCACATATAATGCGTTTGTACAAAACGCAGTGACAGAAGCAGTAGTTATATTATCAAACATTATACCTCGGGGCTAACTGAGTATCAAGGGCTTTCAAAAGGGAACATTGGGAATTACTGTGCAGGAGAGATGGCTGCAGGAGAGAATATAAGGGATTGGTTGTTGCCATTTATAAATCAACATCATGCAAGCTAATCCTTCTCACTTAAATGCAGCCCAAATACTTTTCCTGATACTCTGAAACTCAGCCCTATCTATTTTTTTTAAAGCTTGCATAATGCACACGAACAATGGTTATATGCATTTTCTTATTTCTTGAACTTTTCCCCAGGGATGTATATAGAAACCATGCTGCCGTGTTGTTTTTTTCTCCCCAAGGCCTACAAGCCAGTAAATATCCTCTTTTTAATCACACCTGAATTATTAGAACTCTCTCCACCCCCATTTTTTTTTTTTTGTCTGAGCCACTATAATAAAAGGGAGTGTGTTTCATTCATTAAAAAGGGTATCTGCCTCGTTTATTCAATGAAGATTGCAGCCAGCTATAGGAATGGCTCATCACCCATTCAAAGCAGGCTGCAAGGGCCAGGGCAGGCAGTTTGGAGTCAGGATTGCAGAGGAGCCGAGTGCTGGGCTCCCTGGGAAAACCAGGCACCACTGCAACAGAGCATAGGTGAGGGAAATATTCTGCCTTCTTTGTTGGGACACCTGTCTGTGTGCTGCATGGTGTAGGTCCTTGCCAACTGGAATTCCTTTCTAGCTGGAAAGTTGTCCATATTGCTAATGGCAATAATATTATTACCAGTGTTGAACTAAATTGTTTGGGATTCCCCTGAATGAGACACACTTTCAGGCTCGAGGGGGGAAAGTTGCAGGGAGTAATCATGCCTGTGAAGTTCTTCCTTCCTGCTTTTAGTGCTGGTAAGGCTGAACTGAAACCTTGATAACATCTGTGAGATAAGGGGCTGTAAGTGGTGAGCAGTCTCTTTTCCTCTTCTTTTGTAACTAAGCTTTCTGCCATGGGACCAAAACCTTTTTATCAAGTTTTCAGCAAAACATTTTTCTGAATAATCCACTTCTATTATATGGTTTTCCCTATTGTGTACATAGGCTTAAAGCAAACATGTTTATAAGCCTTTTTTACTGAACTGCTAAAGGACATTCACTCTGGGCACCTCCTGCAGGAAGGTTACCAAAAATTCTCTCTATTACAGACTAATACATTTTATTCTTCATTAACTAGGACAAACAGGAGAGTCTTAGAATTGCAGCCCTACTATCTCAGGGGTCACCCTATTTTATGTTTGTGACAAACTACAGTGTTTGCACTATGGCAAAGTAACCTTGATCATACATTCCTGCTCTGTGTCAGGGTCAAAGTGTAACGCAAAAATTAGGTTAAGAGGACTAGAAGAAAGGTGTATGACAACCTTTTGGGAGCCCAGCATTACCAACCACCAATTTCCAATGTCTGTAAATGTTTTCCAGGAAAAAAACCATGCATAAGAGGCACCAAAGGCCGAAGTTTATTCTGATAATTTTTCTGAATATCTATGCCAAACCATTGAAGTACCAGTATGCAAATCCCAGCTGCAAAGTGTTGCAATTGCCCTCATTTTACTCCTCAAGTATGGGTGAAATATTATCATCCTTAATCCCCAAGCTGCCTTCAGAGCAGATGCAAACTCATTTCTCTACCTCCTGATTTTGGAGTTAGAAATTCCTTTGTTGAGTGAGGAGAGCACTCCCATCATCTCTGGAAGTCACACTGGAAATGTTGAATTGGAAAAGTAGCAACCAAAAACCTTGTACCTGCAAATGGGTCTGCAGCCACAAACATCTCTTTGAGGGTTTGAAGAGAAGAAAGCTAAAGTGAGGACTAAAACATGGTTTGAAGACTAATAGTTTATGTGTTGTACAATAATTAAATACCCATGGTGTTTTAAGTAAGAGAGGAGAGGTTATCTTTTCTCTCATCTTCAAGAGGAACCCTTACTGGTACCATCCTTCAATCTTAATGAATCAAACTCCCTCTGATAATGATACAATATTCACTACCTCAGCCAAGTTTTAGACCCTCATATACCAAAGTACTAGAATGTTGGCCTACCTGCCTTGAAGGATGAACAAATAGCTCTCCTACAGCACCATTGCATTTTTTACCTCATACCAGTTAGCTTGAAGCTGACTTCAGACATGAGAGTGCTCTTACTGCTGTAATTGAAGGTGGTTTTGGTCAATACGTGCTTTTCCAAAGCAGGACCCAAAGACCTGCACCCTTAATGAGAGTGTGGAAAGACTTGTGTAAAACTTAATGAGTCCAGTCTGGACCTATTTGTCAGTGTGCAGGCAGTTTTCTGTATGATACCCAGGAGATCTGGAGCCCCAACAGGTTTTATGATGATGGCTGTCCTTGATAAACCCCCGTCTGGTGGATCTGCAGCTACTATAATTTTCTGCATCTGTTCTGGATCAAAGTCCCCTTCCAAGGCTGTTGGTCAGCCAAGAGCTAGAAGGTGCAATTTCAGGTCTGGGCTTTCCTCTTTGTACGGCAGCAACAGAGCTCTGCTGGATCACCAGGAGTGTCGTGTCAGCAGAAATCTCTGCTTTTGCAGATGGTAAGAAGTGAGGCATTCTGCCTAGAGTGTGTCCAGTGGTGCATCTGAAACTGTTCTACAGGTGACAGGAAATCCAGGAGACAGTCCTTCCCCCAGGAATGTGTGCAAAGGACTTTGGTTTTGGCCTGGTCATGAGCTCTTCACTTGTTATCTATCTTTACCCATTATATGGCCTTGTCTGCGTCCTCCAGCTTCTTTCCAGTTTTGTGTTCTAAGAGACTGAAAGGAAGCTAGAACACTTACGACTCAAATCTAGTGCCTCAAATAATTTTGAATAGGACACTGATTCATGTAGCCTTGCTGGAGTCAATGGGGTATTTTGTATAGTAGGAACAACTTGGTGCGAATAAAAATACAGGAATAAAGCCTCTATTTTGCCTGGATTCCTGGTGATGAGGCTTGTTTGACCTGAGCAGTCAGCTCATTTTTAATTCAAGTTTAGACTCTGCAGATGTAGTTAAATTCTCTTGGTTCTCCTGTTTCTGCTGATGGTTGGGATCATCAATATTTTGGATCTCATTTGGTTTGTAATGTATTTTATCTGGCAGCTGTGTCTCCTGCACTCTTCTCTGGCTTGCCTGGATGAGTGGGTGGTTCTCTGACTCTTGGCATGCATTGATTTTTTTTTTAACTTCTCCTTTTGGCTTCCCATCTTCTGCAGTGGAAGTCACATTAAATTCACTTTAAATAGCTTCTCTCAGTTTTGGCCTTCAAAAAAGATGGATTATTCTGAATAGTTTTAGTAATAAAGTGCATTTTCTTTCCCATAGGATTCTGAGTAGCAAATTTCCATGTGAGTCAGAGACCAGCAATGTTGCTAGGCTTCTGGGACCCTTTGGAAAATAAAGACAAAGATCTCACTAATCACCTTTATATCTGTCTGTGGAACTTGCTTTTGAGTCACTAATCAGCAGATGTTACCTAATGCTTAGAGTTTGCTGTTTTAATAGTTAAGAGTAGTGTCCAGTGAAAAAATAACGTGAAGCTTCCCCCCATCTCTCCTTCTGCCAGATTCATCTACATCAGTGGGAACTATTCCTTAGAGTTTCATAGGTGGAGTCAACTTTATTATTCACAAGTTTGTGGTTTGCAGGTGTTGAAGGCATGAAGGGTTAAACACAAGATTGTGTCTTTCATTATCACTGCTCAAATTAAATATGAACCTAAACTTTCCAGGATTTGTCAGTCCATCCATCTTGAGGAAAATATGCCAGCACCACTGAATTTGCATGGTTCCTACAGGCTCCTACCAGGACAAAAATAAATTGACCTTCAGACATGTTCTTCACTGTGTCAAGTCAGAATTTTCTTCCCCACCTTGGCCATTCCTAAAATGATAAGTGTCAAAACTTCCAGAAAGTCTTTTCAGAAGGAGCTGAGATTTCACAGAAATATTCTTTGCTCATGCTTCTGACTTAAATAGTAATAAAGATGCTCTACCCGAAGACTTTGAGGCACAGCGAATTTCTAAGCTCAATGAGAGAGAGGTTTACTGCTTTAAAATTAAGTAAGGAATCTCATTGCTAGATTATCAGCAATTTGCAATTTTGCTAAAATGTGTAAAATGACAAGGTTTGTCTTTATGAAAGAAAATGATCCATCTTGGGTCATTGAGCAGTGGCTATAAACATAGGCATGCTATCAATATCTGATCTGAATAGCTGCTCTTGTTAGAGGACACAGTGCTTAAAGCACTTTGTTTTCTGGTCCCACTCACTCCTACAGTTTAGTTCTTGTGGTGTGAAAACCTCACAGATTTTAAGGTCCACGCTTTAAAGGCCAACTCTCTGTCTCCACCCAGCACCCTCCATCCTGCCTAATGCATGCTCATAGGTTAGGGTGGGGAACCTTCATTGTGTTTCACCAATGCCTTCCTAGGAGAACAAGGTGATTTACTCCAGGGTCTCATTCCTCTGTGCTGTACCTGTCCAAACTGTGCCGTGCCCCCGACACTTTTCCACAGGCAGAGCTCTGCTGGTTTCAGGATGTTTGACATTGTCATGTTTGTGAGGAAAATTAGTATACCTCACATGTCTTACCCATTTGGAAAAAATAACAGAGTCTCCCGAGATTACACCATGGCCAGAATAATGGTGCTACATTCAGCCTTTTGGGACTTTTCAGTTCCATAATGAGACAAAGGACAATTACACAGCCTCAGCAGCCAAGGCAGAGTCTCATGATTCCTTCTGCTATGTGACTGAAAGGAGAGGCATGAATAAGCCACTAACTCTATCTTGAATGAATCTTAGTGGGATAGGAAAAGAGAAACCTGGTACTGACTTGGTTCTCTGAAGAGGTCTTGGCTTAATTGCTTTATTCCTTTAAACTTAAAATATCAAATACTTACAAAATAAGACTGGTAAAACAAACAGAAATATCTGCTGTATACCAAAATATTAAAGATATTTTCTGGATTAAGTGATGTAACTAAATTGTGGGGTAGATTGACTTTTGTCCTTCATTTTAGTTATTGTATTGTTTCCTCCCACAAATCACTCATTTAGCCTAAAAATAATTAATAATTTGCTATCAAAATAAGAGGCTTGTAAGTTGGTTGATTCAAATAAATTAAAAACCTATGATTTCCCTAAGCTTAATCTAAGCGAGAAAGAACAGAATTAAAGTGAAATTCAAGTCTCTAGGAAAAATCCTTTTCTTTTCAGTGGGGTCAGGACAGCATATTTTGATGCATATCCTTCAGTGAGATGAAATGTCATAGCACCATTAATTTTTGTTGCTCTAAAAAAATCATCATTTAATGTTCAGATCAAAAGTGTCTGAATGCAAACTAGCATAAGGCAGGTCTGAGTGCTGGAGAGTTAAAACATGGGTGATCATTTTGAAAACACCTCCTTTGCAGGAGAAAGGGTTGCCAACATCACATTCCTGAGCGGAATTTACTGTGGAAATACTGGCAACATGTAATATGTGACAATTACAGTTCATTTTACTTGAGAGTGTCAGAGTCGGCACCTGGAAAGTCACAAGGACCTTACCAATGTTTAAGTGAAGAAATACATTGCTGTTAAAAACCAAGGTCCAAATATCTTAAAACTTTAAATATGAAAAATGGAGAGCATAAAAAAGCAATATGGGAGAACTGCAGAGAGGAGGAAGAGGCTGTGGAAGCAGTCTGTGGACAGGACTAAGGTAAGGTGAAATAAGCCTGATAAATGTGGAAGTGTCAATAGCAAGTAAACAGAGGATAGCCTGGTATGTCTATATATGTGTGTGTGTTGGAGGATTTTAAAAAGATCCAAGCGAATGCAGAAGCTTGGTAAATCCAACAACTTTTGGTCACATACTTTACAACTCTGAATCCGAACTACACACAGATACTGTTACATACCTCTGAGTCCTACTACCAGGAAATACTGATGCCTCTGTTTCATGGTTCTAGGAGCATCTCTAAATGGCACATAGCCAACAAGAAAAAACAGCAGTTTCTGAACAGTTTTTGTTCCTAGACTTCCCTTCTGAACACATACAATTTTTCTTTATCTGCAGGAAGAATGCAACCAAGTCCAACCCAAAGTTTCTCCACAACACAGCAAACAGAAACTTTTTTTTTCCCCTGAAATGGATTAAGAGGTAAGTATGATTTTTAACCTTATTATAATTAGGGAAGTTTGGTGTCTCTGTTAAGAACCATCCCCTTCCAGCTTTAAGTGTGGGGGGCAGGGGGAAGCAGCCAACTGAGTTTGGGCACCAGAGTGATAGGAGCAATGAGACATTTAAAATAAAATAAAAACCCTGTGTTATGACAAGTGACTAAAACCCACAAATGAATGCAGAAGTCTGCTATTTAATGTAGTGTATGCTGATATTTAAGCAGGTTTATATCTGTCAAACAAGCCTCTTTTCTAAGACTGGCACAGACTGTTCTGCGTTTGGTTTCCAGAATCAGCAAATTACATTGGCAGAACAAAGCTGTCATATTTGGTGGTATTTTGTTACATCCATTATCTCACTTAAGTTTAGACATCTCTTAGCAAAATCAGATCCCACTTAAAGACTGCCTTATTTTGCAACATTAAACAAAATGACAGGCTGCTTAAAAAAAAAAAAAAGTTCATTAGCAAGCAATGAGTTGGTGGAAAAACTGCACGGCTGCTTCAGATATGAAGAATGAAAGCATGAAACGCTGTAACCTTTCCACAGCGGGCCAAGAGCATACATCAAGACTGTATTTGACTAAACAAGGGTATTAAATGGCTTCAATAAACAGAATTAAATGGAATGAAAAAAACTGAGGATACTTTGAGTTTGATTAAGGAGGTGTTACCTCAAGACCTGCTTGGAAGGGGTGGTACCATGCACCACTTATGTCTCAGTAGTAACACAAATGGGTCAGTCATAAATAGTGATATTGGAAAGTCTTTGCCAGCCAGAAGACAGTAGGTATATAGCAAAACTGTATGCAGAGCACACCCCTGCACACCTCTGTCTTTGAAAAGGAAGGTTATGGCATGGTGTGTGGTGTTTCTTTTTGGTTTTATTTTTCTGAGCCTGCTGAGGGGGCAGCTTATCCTGAAAAAGGAAATTTGGTTTTAATTCAGTCTTCAGAAGGAAAAAAAAGCCAGCTGCTATCCTGCAATTAGAGGCTGAGTGAGTTGCCACATACTGGTGAGTTGCCACACTGGTTCATGTACAGACCAAAGTGATAGAGCCATTTGGTTTTTAAATAGCTTCCCATTTCCTTGTCACCTTCTTGTTTATGTCCTTGTAATAACAGACATGTCCTGGTCTGGCAACTGGGGATAAGGCACCTACCAGAGAGGGGAAGTGACAAGAATCAAGAACACCTTTCTGAGCTGGAGATTGAGTGTCACAAATACCTTTCTCCTCAGCTGCATTGCACACATCCTGGCTGTAATAAGCCTGGCTGTAATAAGTGGTCTGTAGAGCAGCTGAGGAAACAAGGGATTCATCATGGGGGTAGAAGTCATACTCTGCCCCAGGGGAAGGTACTACCAAATTCAGGAGGATCTGCAAGGCAAACAGTATCCCAAGCACAAGCAAGGACCTTTGCAGGACATTTCTATTTGCAGATAAATGCTTCCTTCCATGGCACCTAACACTGAGGGAAGCAGGAGTCTGAGCATAGATAGCTTTTTTTTGGTTACCTAATCAGAATTTTTAACTTCTCAAGATAAGAAGCTTTTGAAAAAATTTACTGGGTGCTCAAAAAAGGTAATTTCTATGTTCTTCTATTGTTTGCACCCTAAATAGTACAAAGAGTTGCAGCGAAATTATGGACCCATAATTACAGGGCTTGGGGGGTGACCTGTCTTTTCTGGTGTTTTGAATTCACTTCAACTGCAATAACACAGATGGAAAAAGGACTTGCTGGCCAGCTCTACAATTTTTTCGAAATTCACACTTTGGGGTGTTCTCTGAAAAAGTGAGACTTGTGATTACCTGTGAGCATCACACAGCTCCCTCTGTTGCCCCCTTCACATGCATATAGACAGTTCATATCTACTGAGGTGACCAGATTATCTGGTCTGACTAAGTCTGTTTTAGAGCTGACTAAAACAGTTAATAAAGATAATTCAAAGTTTTGAACTGAGCACATTACAAAAACCATGCATGTGTGTGCGCATGTTTATGCACACACATGTTTATTAAGGGGGGCAGGAGAGAGAAGTTGTTTTTTTCAGAAAGTGAATAATGCCATCGTTGATTTAATTAGCAAATTCTAGATGTGCTGACAAAGGAAATTTTCTTGGGAGATGCACTGTGTTGTGTCAGTGGTCTAAATGAGTTCGTGGTAATAACAGATGAACAACACAACTCACCAAACCTCAAACAGTGCATAAATCAATTTGCTGGGAATTAACCACTTGCTTTAAAATTAGGGGTTACTTGACAGGGTTTCAGTGATTAGGTTGTCAGGGACCTGTATTTCTAGCTGGGATTTATCTTTCATGATATAAGTACATCCCCTTACAGGCAACCGAGTGAGTAGGGGTAGCAATCCAATGCACCAGGCTAGTTAGGCAGCACGGCTTTATTCTTTGTAAGTACTAGGAGGCATTTGGAGGTGGACAAAGGAGGGTAGAACAGGGACACTTATCAAAAAGAAAATGTGCTGGCTTTGTGAACTACTAATAATGCCCAGGATATTAGTAGGAGAACTGTGAGTGAGGGGAAGCATTTCAGAATCCCTGCGCATCACATGGCCCTTCTGTGCAATAAGGAGCTTAACAGTTTGTTAAATGAGATGCCGAAAAATGTTCAATTATACAGAGAAATTAATGAAAAGCAGTAAGCCATTTGGAGGTCACTTCATCTTCTGAAAGTTGAACATTCGTGTAGCACACACAGCCAGGGCCACCATTTTTATGATTAAACTTATATTCCCATATACTTCAAACAATGGCAGATGGTAGACAGAGCAGTGAGATTAGGTACATATGGTAAAAGTGGGGGCAGGGGGGGAGGTATGGGACAGATGAAGCGAAGGATCACAGGCTCTGATGGACAAATCAGAATGCAAAAGATCAAAAAAACGTTCATAGAAATTGGCCCAGGAAATACCAGGTGTCATCTGTCAGGTCTATTTATTGCAGCATTCCTGCCTTATTTTACTTAGGCTGTGGGAAATGTCCATCCCCCTCACTCTCCTTTTACTGGTGATGTCTTTCACTGCTCAGGTACACTTATTTTCAGATGGGTTTTCTGATTATTTCTCAAACAGCACTGCAGAATGATTATCCAAGCAGTTCCAGTGGGGCATTCCAGTTATCATGATCTCCTTTTGCTTTGGTTCACAGCTTGAATCCCCCTGATGGCAATGGCTCCCAAGTCACCTTTGTTTTCCTTTGGATCCATCTCACGAGGGGTGCCAAAGGGAATACCATACATATATCGTCTATTCAATTTCTGATGGAACCAGGAGTCTAAAACCAGGAATAAAGTTGTAGTGTCTGCTGCTGCACTGCAGAGCCCTGGCCTCAAGAGTAAATGCGGGAAATGGAAAGATAGAAACTTCCACAGTCTGCAAAATAAAAGCTGGCAAGCTCAAAAGCAATTAATGAAAGGTTTTTCAAAGCAGTAAGTTGCCACTTGTTTAACATTACCAAAAACGTGGCTGGTAAACACGGGTGCCTTCTTTAGAGCTCCCTTGTCCACCCTGTCATGGAGGGAAGTGTTTTTCTTCTTCAGTTTTCTCCTTCTCCTGTCCTTCCTTTTAGTTCTCTGCCTTGCACCAAGCAAATTTGAGCATTTGAGTATTTAGCTATGCCTTAGTATCCTTCTGCTGGAGCTTCTTGTCCCCTCCGCTGCAGCTACTTTCTCACTTTCTCTGTCCATAGCTTCTGTCTTACTGTGATGCCTTTCTCATTCCCACTCCTTTCTCGCGTGCTGTATCAGTTTCTGCTTTATTTAACATTTCCTGCTGCTTCTCTTTGATCACCTTTGAGAACGCAATAATTACTTCTAGGCTTTCTGGGCCCTGGATGTTGTACATGCCTTGATCTCTCACTTCTGCCCTTTCATTTGCAGTAACTCATTCTTAGCTGAGTTGTAGGCGCTCTTTTGCAGTCACTCATTTACCTTCATTTGAACTCAGAGTTTCAGAGCTCTCAGATCAAGCTGGCTGTGCAGGCAACACAGGCAAACCCAAAATCATCCAGGCACTCAAACACACCTCTCTTCTGTGTGTTTAACCCTCCAAAATGCAACAGTGTACTCAATGACTGCCTTCCTAATGGTGATTCCTACCTGAATCCCACAAAAAGTTCCTGAAGTCCCCCAGCTGGGGTCTGAAATAGGTGTTCCTGTGGATACCAAAGCCTACCCAGATGAACCAATTGTTCAACTGCAATACTTCTCATAGCCCCTGTATAAATTTATCTTCCCTTGCTAAGCAGGGAGAAATCTACCAGCAGTCTGAATGAAGTAGTGGTTACTACAATGAAAGTGGTAAAATCTCCTGGTAAAACCAGTTGGCACAATCAGGGTCATAAAATCACAACCTTTAAAATCATCCTGAGAATGGATACATTCTGTACTGCTTTCTGTCCTCGTTATGATCTCTGTCACAAGAACAAGTTATCCCTGAATTTCAGTGTCTGAGATGCTGTCTTCTCATTTTCATCAAATAATCCCTGTTCTTGTGACAAAAGATTGTAAGTAACAGGAACAAAAATGGCCCCAAATGAAGCCATTCTCATGACAAAGACTGTAATGAGAACAGAAAATGGCACAAAATCAATTCATTCTCATGACAACCTTAAGATTGTAATGAGGACAAGAAAAACAGTCTGAAATTTATCAATTCTTGTGACAACCCTGAGACAGTAATGAAAGCAGCAAATGGTATGAAATTGGTCCACTCTCATGATAGACACTGAAACAAAACCAGAAAATAGCAACACGTTTATCCATCCTTTTGACAACCCTGTGAGTGGAACAAGAACAGAAAAGGTTAGGAAAATTAACCCATTCCTGTCACAAACAATCTGATAAGTGTAATAACCAATTGTCCTTTCCAAATGGTATAATTCAGCCATTTGAGTGCTGGCTTCATACTAAGCTGGAGTAGTAATTAAGTTTCAGAGTCTTTGGACTCAGCTCACATTTGGTTCAGGTATAAAGTAGCACGAGTTCATAGAAACTGAAGAAGGCATGCAAAGTACGTCCACACCCACTGGTCAGAGAAGCTCTGCCTCTCTGGGGTGCCTTTTGCCAATGCTGGTTTGACCAGCATCATTTTATTAATTTATTTTCTTTATGTTTATTCCTGGAATTCACAGACCTCAGTTACTGAAGAGAAGGGAATTTTTCAGTCCCTGCTTCCACAAGCCTGTGAAGCAATCATCCCATGCCATCCCTCTGCAGTGGATGACATGTGGATGACATCACACATACTTGTATAAAAATTCAACAGGGGCAAGTGCACAGGGAGACAGATTTCTCCTTGATTTCTTTGAAGGCAGACTTGGTTGCATATAAGAAATTGGGAATTGGCAAACGAAAATAAAGTAAGGGATGTGGGTAAAAGCCTAGGGAATATGGCAATTAGTGGGTAAAAGATGATCTGAGTAACTGAATATCTGAAAATTATCTGCAGTTGGGGAAAAAAAAAAAAAACAGAAAAAAGCCACATAGAATTAACAAGCAATTAAAAATCAGAAGGGTAGGGGCAGATGGGAACAGGCAAAAGTTACCACCAGGATGAGTTCAAATATAAAAGCAGGTATGTGCGCAACATGAAAGAGGAGAAAGCAGGGAGTAAGGAAAGAAAGGTGGATAGCCTGTGGATTGCCAGCTTGTGCAAACAGAAGGATAAAGACTGAGCAGGAGACTCACTGCACTCTACTGCAAATGGCCACCACAGAGAAAGAAGCAATGAAGACTGCAAGCTAAAAAGCAAATCCTCTCTGAATACAAGGAATCTGGTTGGGGGGGTTGGGCAGAGAGTTAAAAAGACCTCTGTCTCTTTTTCTGTCTTTTTCCAGCAACTCCAGCTTTCTTTTCTACCTGTAGTTAACTGTGAGTGCAAATGATATCATTAAGTTATCTAGCTATCTGACTGCTCCCACTAGTCAGTGCTGGAAGGCTAAATCCTATCACTTGCACCCAGGGTTAATGCACTGGAGAGAATTGTGGGTGCCAAGTAGATTCTTGTAGAATTGGAGGCTGAGCTGAGGCCAATATAAAAAATATATCCCAAGCATTTAGCTGGCACTCTCACACCACTTGGATGACATCTGACCTTTGCTTCTGTGCACGTGTGTTTTTGAGCTGCCCAAGCGGAGAGGAAATCATTTTGAAGTCTCCAGCTATGAAAGCCAGTGTCTCCCTGAGTGGACTGACTGTCCTCTGAAAAAGTGTAAATGCTTAACCTCAGTCAAGTAGGCTCAAAGGGCAACACACTGCATTGCTGGAGGAGGAACAGAGAGGGAGAAAGTGTCAGCACGTACATATGGGAACTATTCCCTGGCTTCCTCCTGGGCTTTTGCTACCTTTTGTATTCACTCTTCAGATTTACAGTTTATTGGCACCTGGCCTTGCTACAGGAAGAGCTCCCATGCAAAGGCATGGATTTCATTATGCTTCCTTTTAAAATGAAAAAACCCCCGAAACAGGTCTCCACATAAAAAGAGGTCTATCTCTTTAAAAAAAAATCCAAAAAGAAATCAGTTGTGAGAGTCACTGTTGCCCCAGTGCCAGCTTTATGCCTTCGACTAATGCGCTTCTCCAGGAACAGTCTTTAAATGAGAAGTTACGGCTGCTTTTCTGATTGAAACAAACTAGTGTTGATTGCTGATCAGCCATCTGTAAAGGAGGGCATCTCAGGAAGGATATGAGCTAATGAAAAAATGGACCTGATTTGAAAGTGTGATGTGCTTCATGCCACAGGCCAGTCTGAGTGGCATGAGATTATATCAGTGCAAGTGAGAGGTAGATTGAGAATAAGTAACTTCTGTCTTAAAGATTAAATGGCAAATTTGCTATTAAATGTGAAAGACATAAAATGGAATTAACGCTTTGAGGGTGTTAGCTGTGGTTATATACACTCTGAAAATGGCACTTCCATCCTGTCACTTGCATTGTCAAACTGCACACTCTTCTCATTGCAGCTCAATTAATACTCATTCAGAAGTATCAATTAAAGAAATGAGAAATGAAGTGTTGACCCTTAACAACCACCCACACATCACCCACTTCACAAGCACATTTTGTGTGGCATTACTTCTCCAAATGACCTTTGTAACTGGTAAAATAATATTGATGAAATCATTAGGTTTCTTGGTAACCAATTGATAATTTTCTTCTGGGTTGCTTGGTGCTGATAACATTACCCTTGCTGTAACTAAGAGACAAATGCTGTCACGGAACTGAATGGGGCTCACTGGGCATTCCTGCATTTTATGCCCTGAATTTCCAAAAATCCCCAGTGCACAGTTTATCACATGAAAAAAATCCCAGAACATTTAAGTTGTAAAGGTGGCCATTGCAGGGTTGTTACGTTTTATCTCATTATTACATTGCATCCAGATGTATGCTCTTCCTTTGTGACACGATAGGAAGTGACAGAAGTAAAGACTCAGTATAGATTCAGACCCAAACTGGGTGTTAAACCAAACAGCCAGAATTTGGAAGGGATTGGATTTAGATTTTTTTTTTTTTTTTTTTTTGCTTGGCACTGAGGCCAAATACAAACTTATCTGTGATATCTCATCAATTTTGAAGCACCCCAAAATCAAACCTCCAAAGTTTTGGGGTCAAATGAACCTCTAAATGTGTCTACAGATGAACTTAAAAAGTTGAGTGGGGTATTTGATTGTATTTCTAGGTTCTCTTTCTACCCCTAATTAATTATCTTTTCTTTTTTGCCAACTGATTCAACCTATTCTTGAATTTCCAGCTCATTCAAATCTCTGTAATAGCTGTGGATGGAGATTACTTTTGCTATGCAACTCCCTTGCATAGCTAGATCTTTAGTCATTTGATTCTTTTTAAAATTTCCTTGAATGCTTTTGATTGTGTGGGTGTTGCTGTACATGCCAGTATGCTTTGTGTCAGTTCTTTTCACTGCTTTGCCATTT
Organism: Haemorhous mexicanus; assembly: GCF_027477595.1. Taxonomy (NCBI): domain Eukaryota; kingdom Metazoa; phylum Chordata; class Aves; order Passeriformes; family Fringillidae; genus Haemorhous; species Haemorhous mexicanus. The sequence goes on along the minus strand of NC_082341.1, from coordinate 99,887,920 downwards.
ATGCTTCGTACCAATTCCTTTCATTGTTATGTGACATTAAATATTTTCCTGCAGGTCTTAAACTCATCAAGCACATTGTTGGGCTGTTTTATTGTTGTTGTTTCGTGGGTTTTTTTTTATTTTTATTTTTTTTAATTTAGTACACATCACATGAAAGACCGTAATCCTAGTTTGATCCTACCTCAATAGTAGGAAGGTCTCTTTTTGTGACCTTTGCACTGCTCACAGGCATTCAATTTTGCTGGAAGATAGCCTTGCTAGGTCTCCAGTCAAGCCTAAATTAAATGACCAATGCATATATGCTGCACTTTATCATTATTATTCATATCACCACCAAGGAAGACTGTCATAGTTTTCAAACAATAGTGCTTGCAAGTCAAGATTTTCAAAGCTGTTTTAGGGATTCAGTTACCCCACTGCCAGGAAGCTCTGTGAGGCTGTTTTGAGATTCTCAGGGATAGTGTCTACCCTAGGGAGTGCATGAGAAGAACCTTATGCATGAACTACAGGCTTTCCCAATGCAGTCACCTTGTGGAGAGCCCCTGCAAAGAGCCAGGCAGATGAAAACGGAAGGGCTCAACTGTATCAAAAGAAATCATAGATTTTGTGGGCTGGATTTTCAAATTCTGCTTATTTTGGTAGTACTCTCTTTATTGGTCCAACCCATCTGGAATGGAGACCTATAGATTTCAAAGATACCAGTGGCTTAAGTAAATGTTGCTAAGCATGGTCTGTAGGAAGACTGTCCTGCCAGTTGTTTGGGCCCCATGGAATCTAAACTGTTTATGTGGTGATTTCCATACTGAGAACTGGCTTTGTTCTTCATGGGTGCAATGGAGGAACAGAAAATTAGAAGAAACTAGCAAAGGTAAACCAAAGAATTTGGAATTGGGAGAAATATATAATTAAGCCTAAGAACAATGGCATATGCTTTATGTTGTGGCTGAGAGCTCGAAAGAAGAGTGTCACAGAATTCCAGGCACTGTGTCGGCAACTTAATCATCACCCTAGTTCCTAATCTCCATAGCACTGTCCCTATGATGTCATTACTTTTCATTTTTGGACCCATGTCTGGTTTGTTGCAAAGGACATTGTGTGCTCTGGTGATGCATCTGAGCAATGTGGTGGCTGTAGGCGGACATCCTCAGTGCTTGTGTTGTGGGAATGAAGAGATGTCTCGTGCCTGGAATAAAGAACACAGGAGAAGAAAACAGTTGTCTGTAGAGCTCTGTCAAAGGCAGGCATCATGCAGAACTGGATGTCCAGAGGCTTCATGTCCAGAGATTTCATCTGTTGACAGGCAAGTTACTTCCATGGGAAGCCTGACTTTTTTGGGTCAGAGATCTGGTTGTTAGAGCTGCAGACTTCCCACAAACATGTGCGAGGTCAAGATGATCTCTGCTCTGAACAGAGAAAGTATTGTGAACATGCCAAACCCTCTAAAAATCAGACTGTAATATTTTGAGTTGGGAATCCCAAATTAAGTGACACATTTGAGAATGTTCATATCAGTCTCCGCCTCAGTTTTTATGCATGTAAACCAGAGACAATGATTTCACATTTCTTCATAGTTGTATCATGAAGGTATAATCTCAAATGCAGCAAAAAATATAAACAACTGTTATGATGTCCCCACAAGACGAAGGGGAGAAGAAAACAACAGTTTTGTATCCAGGGCTGAGCTGGACAGTGCATGCATGAAGCCACAAGCTGGATAAAGCTAAAATATAATACTGAAAAATAGCCCAGTTTCATAAGCCTTGTTTTCTTTAGATGAGGAAGAAAATGAAGAAAAATAAGACATAGTAATGCAATTAAGGACTGTGCTGTGGCACATAGGCAGAAAGAAGCCAAATAGAAGTTTGTTGCTTACCTTAATACAGATTCCTTATATTTTGCCCATCATCTGGTGAACCTTAGCATTTTTTGATGTGTTCTTTATTTCTTTTTATATATGATTACAGATACTTCTAGGTATACCTAGATACTCATACCTAATATATAATGAGATTTGTATTCCCATATGTATGCTTTCTGTAGGTGCTGAAGGGAAACTTTTCCATCTGGTGGCCAGAATAACCTGTTGGATTTAGCATCTTACTTATAGTGTGTGTGTAATGACTCAAGGGCAAAATTTAGAGGCACTCATCAGAAGAAAATGACATCTGTAGAGGATGGAAAATGAAAAAATATTCTTCAGTAATTTAAAAAAATCTTTCTGAGCCACATTTTTTTTTGTTCCTGGAGGTACCATTGTAGAGCTCTGCATAACCACTGGTATTGGCTATTACTGGGATGAAGCAGGGAAAGCTAGGCTGATAGATAGATGTAGCTGCATTACAGACATTTTCCATAGTCACCCCTCTGAGGATGAAAGCATAAAAAAATATGAAGGTGAAACTTAAAATGTGTATGGATGTTCCTTTTATCTAGGAAAGGACAACTAACAAAGCAGTTGGAGCACGGTATTTTCTTTGCGGGCGCTCCATCAGGTTTATAATGACACATCTTGGAATAGGAGAGTCACAGTGGACTCTCTTGCTTAAGTATCATCATCACTTATCATTTGCAAAATGGAAGGCTTTCTGATCCAGTGTCGGTGTGCGTGACTCCCACTCGGTGACTGATGGAGAGCAGGCATTCTCTAAAGCAGTTTCGGTTCGCACTTGAGCCTCTGTGCACCATGTGGCACAGGAACATGGAATAAAGCTGCAAGCTCTGTGATTCCCTCTGCCCCAAGCCTCACCCTCAGTTTCATGGCCAGAACCACATTGAGAGCTGCTGTTCTGGCAGACCAGGAATTCAGGAATTATTCAGTAATGTTAATTGATGGGCATATTGCTCCTACCACATCTCTCCTTGGTTTTGGATTACTTCCAAACATGAACCACAAATGGATCATTTCCAGCATAAGGTTGGGTTTACTTGCATCATGGAGAGGGATAGCACTCTCATGAGACCTTGGACTTTTGAGGACTGTATGACTGTCTGAGGAGAGGATGAAAAAATTGATTTTTCAGACTGCCCAATTTACTTATCAAACTGGGTTTTGCTGTAGGAAAGCTTTTTCAGTCTGAGGAGGAGAAACCTACCTCTGATATCTTCTGCCCACCATACAAGTGCTAGGTAAAAACTATTTCCAGAATAAAGGGTCATGAATAAATGGATCGGTTTAGGAAATACACAAGTGAAATTGCCTTACTGGTAGACTATTTGAAATTTGGACTGATTGCCACAGGTGGTGTGAAAATCAAGATCTGCAGGGAGAAGACATACAGATTTAACAAAGAAGGATTTATCTCTTCTGTGTAAGGGATGAGCCCTTTATACTTACCGTATTAGAAAAGGGTCATCCCCACATCTTACCCATATTACACTACTAGGTTTTGTGGATAATAGGGTGGATACTCAGCCCTCTGGGATTACTCCCTAGTTATTAAGTCAAATGCTTCATGAGACACTGTTAAATGCCTGAAACTACTGGACAAACAGGGGAACCTCTTCCTAACCCTTCAGGAGCAGGTGGCCTGCACTGAAGTATCAGTAATTTGTAGGGCACTGGCTGTTTGAGAAAGCTTTTCCCTTCTTATTCATGCACATTCACAAGATGTTTGCACCTAGATAAACTCCCTGGCACTCCTCCAGTTATACAGGTCTGTTAGCGAAAGCAGGTGTCAGGGTGGGCTGAGAACTCCAAAAAAAGAAAAAAGGAAAAGGGAAAATCAGCAAAATAATTCATGGGATAAAATTTTGAATTTTCCTTGCTGTGTCTGTACTCTTGTTCACTCCCCATTAATATCCTAATTAATGAATTGGTTCATAAGATTTCTTGTAGAAATAGCATTTTTAAATGGAGAGCAGCCATATCTGCCAAGAGCAGATATAAAATTTGTAAATGGAGGCATCCTACCCAGCAAAGCACCTATTAGCCAACCTGGAAGCAGAAATGAGGCCATGTGATATGTTTGTTCAGACAAAACTAGCCCAGGCAGCTACAAACTGGTGGTGAAGAAACTGCAGAACAAGAAATATTTGTATAAATTATTCATTGTGGATCATTTTGAATAATGAGCAAATCTGAGAAAATAATGACCCATTCACACATAATCCACATGGAGAAAAAAAGCAGCTAAAATTGATAAAATTCTTTGTTACAAATTATTTCCTCGGCACTGGGTGTTGGCATAACAGACTCTGAAGCCTGACAGTGCCGAAATAATTAAAATATTAAAATGGCTCCATTTTAATCTTTGATCACATATCTAGATCACGTTGCAGAAATGTCATGTTTACTCATGACTCATAATGAAGAAATGTAGAAATGTCATTATTAGAAACCCTGTTTTTACTGCATCACGTATCAAAATTTGCAGGCAAACCATTACATTTCCTTCTTCATTTTGCAAGCATTTGTTTCCCAGAGGAGCTGAGGCCCACATTTTCAAAACCAGAGGACCTCCTTATACAGGAAATCTGAGCTACCAGATGGCTTTCACTTTCCTGCCACCCACCACCCAATATTTGGGATTGCTCCAAAGTCTCTGCCAGATTCCTACTTCTCCCCTCTTGCTCTAGAAGCCTGGCTCCCAATTTTATTGCACCCAGAAACTATTTATGATCAGTTTTGTAGCATAGATTGAGAAAGAAGTGATGAAAAACTTACTGCATTGCACTAGTCTTCTGTTGGTAATGAGAAAAATTTCCTTCTTCAGCCCAGTTTGACTGCCTTGAGGAATAGGGTAAATGCAGCCAGTTCAACACAAATGGGACTGAGAACCAGCTGCCATTTCTGCACTGATAGTGGTGACATCACTTTCCATTTGGAGCAGTATGGCTGAGGTTGGCATAGTGACAAGGTCAGGATGAAATGGGCCACAACCATTTGTCCTGAGCCCTAAATGATCAGTTCCTAAGGAAGAGAAATTATCTGCTCTGCTCAAAGTCCAACTGGTCCTCAGGGTGTCTTTTGATATTCAGCAAGTCTAGTGGAGTTGAAAGAGCAAAGGTATTGTTCAGAATCAGAAAGACCTAAATGAAATCATGATAACAGGAACAAAGAGGAGAAAAAAATAAATAAGTTACTAAAATGCTCAGGAGAAAGGAAGCAGCAGGTGTTTGCATACAAGCACATCTGTTCAGAAAATGCTCCTTTAAATCCAGATTATATATAAATTTTGAAGCCTGAAGTCTCTGAGTAATTAAAGATTTCTACTGCATTTCTTTCAGGAAAAAGTCAAAATAGATAAAGGAAGAAAATATTTTGTTTTAAAGGAAGGATAATATGAAATTCTTCCTTGTGTTTTTTCTCAACTGGATTTCGGCACAAAGTGCTTCACAGTTTGGGACCATTCAGAGTGTCAATATGAAAAGCTGGAATGTGCAAAAGCATAGCCCTATAGGCACTGAGGGGATCTGATGGAAATACCACAAGCTCAGTCACTCAGCTCTCATGGTTTTTGGTTTTGAATTCTTTTAATGAAGTTTATCAAGGGGCCACCCAGCAAAGAATCACCTTGTATTTCCACTGGGTTCTTGAGGTAGACTTAGATTTGTTATTATTGTTATTAACAGGAACACTGGCTAGCACACCACAGGACAGTGAAAACTTCCCATTTTTATTACAGTTGGCAAAAAGAAGTTCTTTCTCACAATAATAATTCACATTAGTGCCCTGGCTGAAAAGTGAAATTTTTTGGCTTTTTATAATCTGGCAAAACATCAAGTTTTGCTACTTTTGGTTTCTGCAAGAAATTATCCTCACAGTTCCACTCAATGATAATTTGTGTCTTCTTACCAGAAAACTAGATCTGTGTCACTTGCACAAAGGTCAGTGAATCCAGCTCTAAAACATCTCTAGGAATATAAGTCCGGAAGGGAAGAAGGTATTATACCGGATCCCATTCCATTACATTTCATTACCCCAGTCTATTCAAGGACTGATGCCATGTGAACAGTAAAACTAGTTCAGCTTTTCATAGGCTCAATTTTCTATATTGGTCTTTTCCTTGGTTTAAACCAGTGATCCATTGCTCATTGGACTGTGCAACATGCCATCACATCCAGTGCTCTGCTGGTGTACTTGATGCCATGTATAATGCTCGGCAGAGAAAAGCTCTGTAGTAATCCTCACTATTTGCTGCATAGCATGAAGGCTGCCCATGTGTCCACTCTTCTAGAGATGCATGAAGAGGAGGAAGAATGCTGAATATGGTTTTCAGATGAAATAATGTAAAATGTTTTCAACAGCCCCCGATTCTGTTTAGGCAACATATTTACTATTAAGCTCTCATTAACATTAGAGGAGCTTTTTGAAGTAGCTGTTTTCATGAACACATTGATTCTCTGCTACTACTGACCCTGCCTGGTAACACTTCAGTTTAAATGTCCATTGCTATTTACATTAACTAATGGTTAATTACAATGGAATTCCTGGGGAAGTGCATAAGACAAGCCATAAGAACGCCAAATGAGTGCATTAATGATTGGTGCTATCACAGTGAATACCAAATGATTTCATAATGACTGGGGAGGTAATATATAATGGAAAGAATTGCTCCCTATTTGATATACTCACCACAGAACTACGACTCATTCTTGGACATCATTCAGAAACTGCAACATAGCCTGGAGGCCTTTTTCAGTCCTTCAAGAAGCTTGCACTGAAGCTCAGTCCACACCCTTGGAAAGAAAGACATGTGTTGGAATTTATTTTTTTATTGCTTATTGTTATGAGATGCTGCTATGGCCCAAAGGGCAATAGCTCATACTCAATGCTGGAGAGAATTTCAGTTTTAGAGCGTCACTTGGCCATTGCATTTGTCAGTATTCAACCTAGAGTACAAGAGGAAATACTTTTACCAGAAGGGACTAAAAAAATGTGTTTCTGGGCTCAGGTCTTTTAGTAATGCAAGTTACCAAAATCTTCTGACTCTAGTCTTGGGTGATTTTTTGGTAAGACATTTATCACCATAGCATCTGAGGACCGGGGTGACAAACTCATGCATAATATCTGTCATGTGTTTCTTCTCTTCTTTGGGAGACTTTGCCCTTGCCAACTCACTATAAAATGAGCATCAGTGCCGGAAAGCAGGACAGATCTTCAGGGAAGTGTGTACCTGTGTTAATAAACAAAGGAGGTATCTAAGATTTGTTGACATTTGATGCTGTAGAACATGTCCATATGGCACTAAAGCCAAGATTTTTGTTTTATATTATATAGAAGGCTTGTTTAGTTCTGGGAAAGTAAAGTTTCCATTAAACCTGATAGAAATAAAAGTTTAGAATTCTTCTGTCTAACTATCCAAGTAAAACACCAGCTTCTATTCCAGTATACTTGGAAGAATAAAGAGAGCAGGTGAGAGGCCCAACCTACAGACCTCTGCAGTCATTTAGAGTCTGTTCTGTTCTTTGGATGAAACTCTATGTTAAGGACCAAGCGGCGCACAGCATAACCAGGAATTCATTGTTTTAGGAGAAAGGCCAAACAGTAGTAGACACTGATAAGTGAAGTGGCCCGTAGCAGAGTGGTGAGTGTCCCTGGCACTGAATATGTTGGCGGCAAAGACTATGCATTTGCTGGTTTTGCATTCAAAGAGTGGATTGACAAAATAATCTGATGGGTCTCTTCCCTCTTTAATTTCTGTGATTTAAGAGGAGGAGTCTGTGTTTAGTAACCAGTGGGCTCCAGCTCCACAGGAATAAAAGCATTAAATGCAATGTTTCTGATAACTACAAATTACCCTATGACTACTGTAGCGCCTGGGACTTTCTGGCGACCCACCGCGAGAGCTAATGAAGATGCCCTTTTATAAAGCGCAGGATTCCTGGCAGTTATTTTTAATGGGTCATGCTGTGTTAGAAAATCATGCCTGCAAGATTCCCCGGAGTGGCAGTTGGGATGATATTACTTTCAATGAATCACAGCAGCCACCATAAGGGCAGGGCAGTATCTATGGCAGCAGCATCGAGCAATGGCGCAGCATCAAATGAACGGCTCAGCTGGTGACATCTGGCCCCTCTGATCATAACAAATCTGTAGTGCGCAGTACTCCAAAGAGTCTGTCCTTCAAGATGATATGTTAAAATTAGGTGTCTTTTCCTCTTCTTGTTGGGTGACTATTCAGGCAGGCATGAGAGATCCTATTAAAAATGTGGGAAGTAGCGGATGATAGTTGGGCTCCTAGGTTCATCTTTCCACAGTAAACAACAACTTTACACCTTATAACTGAATTTGGTTATAGAAGAAAGGTCTTAGCTTTGAGAGATGCTCAGAGTAGCCGAGGGCATGAAGGCCTTTGGGAAGTGTAGGTAGGCACCAAACAGGGTTTTCTTGACTTTTGGCTTTCTCTCTCGAGGCTGGGTGGGATCCTGGAGAGAAAAATAACTTAATGTTGGGCATTGCTTTCCAAACATTAAATATCATTACTAATTTCCTGTCTCACTGGCCACTTCACTGTACCAGGGGATGTTTTTCCCGTGCTTGCACAGTGCCTTTCATGAGAAAGAATTTTCTTAGTGATTCTCGGACATTGCGAAGGCAAGAGGTGGAACAGTCTGTGACAAATAATGAGAGTGAAACGCCAACCTTTGAAAGGGCTTTGCTTTCCCTGCACTGAGCGCTTTAAAAAGCCATCTGCTTGCTTGAAATGGCTGCAACACATGGTGCTCTTCCCCAGTCCAATATGTGCTGCAAATTGTAGGCACATGGATCCAGTCAAGGACACAGTGTCTGCCTTAACTTTGGATCTCCTTGCTGTTGTCAGTAGGAATCTCATCCTTAAACTTAGCTCTTGTGTGTGTTAATTATTTCCTTCTCATGACCAGCTGGCAGAGTGCTTCAGCACCTTAAGTTGCTCAATTTGATCTTTGTGCTCAGGAACAAGGTAATTAAGCAAGCTACAATTTACGGAAATGTATTTGCCTTGACTTGTTGCAAGTCTTCAGACAGTGCTCCATCCTAAATCATTTGATAATGTAAGATGTTCTGTGCAGTTCCCCCACTTGACTGAGGGTTAGTTCAACAGGTCACAGAATCAGTAATTGATTCTCAGTGTGTCTCTGTTGGTTTTATTACAATAATGAGGACCATCTTTTTTCATCTCTGCTAATACGTTACCAAAACCATCAGCTTCTCAGTTTGGTGTCAGGATGACTTTGACAGGTTGTTAGCAACTATGTGATGTAGAGACATCACAGAGATGTCTCAAACTGTGTTGCTGTGTACCTTAGAGAGCCTTAGGTGGTCACAAAATAAGTGAAATCATTTTGGAGAAAAAGTTATAGCAACAATTGAAAATATTCCTACAGTTTTGATATCCTAATGAAGAAGTTCTTTATGCCAGTTTGTATTCTTGATCACTGAAGGATATTCTGTTTCACAGGAATTGGTGACATTGCAAAGCAGCTACACTGAATTTACCAGAGATTAAAAACTTGAGGAAAACTACTAACAACTTTCCTCATCTCCTAAGGTTCTATTTTCTTTATTCTTTGTGTTTGTTTTTTTTTTTTTAGAAGGACATACTAGTTAAGGCATGTGGATCTTAAAAGACTTGTGGGCTTTTCAGAATGAAAACAGCAAACAAATAAAGAGATGAAAGTTAGAAAGGCAGCTCTACAGGATTACCACTACTTCTTAACTCAACTATTTGTTGCAACACCCCCAAATTTAGGGATTAAAACAAAATGAAAAAAGGGCATAAAAATCTTCCCCCTCCCCAGTCCAGACAAAGCTGCCTCATCAACATTCAATCTGGGTTTATGTGACCTACAATTTTTGGTTTTGGGTTCTTAAGTTATGTTGATGCTTTTCAGCTGCTTCAAGATGAAGTTACCATAATGTGGATAATACAAGGAAAAGAAGTTTAAACAACTCCTGGAGTAATATTGCTGAGAGGTCTGTTTGCAAAACCAAGAAAAAGCAAGGCACTGTCACTTGAAAACAATGAAGCACAATAGTTACGTCTTTATGCACTGAAACAGTTTTTATGTACATGCTGCTAATGAAATGGATTCAACAATGTAGTACTTTTATGGTCCATTTTATGACTAGGTAATTATATATTTTACCTAGTCTAAATTAATTGCCATTTTACTGTTCTGTGGTTTAAAGGAAGAAAGGTATTTACTAGTATGCTGAGGAAGATTCTCAACACAATCTCAAACCTTTTATCAGCAAGGGGAACGATGTGTAAAAAACCCTCACTCTTCCTCCTGCAGGAAAATTTTAGCTACTTTCTGGGGACATTTCTCTCACAAAGCCACTCCAGGCTTTCCTACCATGCGCTATCCTTTGGAACACAAGTGATTATCTTGGTTGTGCTCCCCACATCCTGCTCAGAGGCAAAGAATGTTAGTGAGGCTGTTGGGGTCTCACAGAGGCAGCAGTAGATAGAGTCAGATATTTGCAGACAGACAATGAGCCTCGGGTATGGTTGTGGCCCCAAATTCAGCAGCACACACACGTTGACGGTTTAGACTCAACAAGAATTCAGGGACATACAATTAAGCATGTTTTTATCTATTGAAATTTCAAACAGGTTCAAGTCCCAAAGCCATGAAGGAGGAAAATATTTTCCTGAAAATTATTACAGAATGTTTAGCCTCTACATAAACTCTGCCACATGTGACCTCATGGAAGCATCAGTATTCTTTCTTTCTATCTATCTGTCTATCTATCTATCTGGAGACTGACAGTCAGTCTTTTTTTCCCAGAAGGCTGGTTAGGTACAAGCATACTCAAACAATTTTCCACCCAGTCTAATATTATAAGGAATAAACTGGATGAGAGGGAAATGAAAAAAGCAGCAGATTATCTCTTGTCAGTGGAGATTCAAATGGAAGGAAAAACAGAATCACATTGAGTATTCTATGATCAGACATACCTAAATAGCAAAAAAAAATGTATTATGTCTTCTGAACCGTTTTCTTGCCACTGAGGGACTGTTCCCCCCAAATGACTCTTTTACATTGTTTTGCTTCCTACATACACCACGTAGATGGCTTTAACTGCTTTTCTTGAGAGATTAAGTTGCAACAGAGCTCTCTTTTTTTCCCACGTGAGTGTAAACATCATTAGCTTTCTAAACATTATGGAAGTACTGAAAGCTCGTGAGAAATTCTGAAGATTATTGAGGAGAAAGAAAGCCCACCTGTGGCGGCAGGAAGGAGCCACATGCACTCCACACCCACGGTCTCCAGAGCAACTTGGCTGCTGGCAATGCAGAACCACACTGTCATTGCTCTTGTAACTACAACCCCATTTCACAATACTTTGCTCCCTGCAATTCTATCTTATATGAAAAGACTCATGAAGAGAAACAGTGCTTTCAAAATACTTCCCAATTTACTTTAAATAATTTATCCTAAATCTGGTATGTTTTTAAAGCTTTTCTCCTGGTCTCTTTAAATATGAAGGTAGGCTTTGGTAGGGAACTTAATAATTCTCTTATTATTTTTATCCACCTCCCTGTTACTTTGTTGATTACCGTAGCATCCAATTTCTATGAGCTTTTTCCTTATTAAAGAGAAAAAACAATGCTATGACCACCTCTGTCATTATGCATACAGGACTGGAAGTACAATATTTAAATGATCCATGATATTTTTGATTTGCAGCTGCATGCAGAGGGGGAAAAAAAGGAGACTATTTAAAGCTACTGAAGCAGTCACTCTTGGTGTCTCAGCTCACCATTATTCTCTGTCCCTCAACAAAGCCTAGTCAGCCACCATCCCAAGAAAAGCAGTGCCAGCTTTGGGGAGAGCTATTATCTGTTAAGGCTTCAGATCTTAAAGGGCGGTGGAAAACTTCACATTTTCCCAGCAGGAGAGCAGGGACTCAGTGTAGGTGTAAATCTCTGGCAGCTGATTGTTGGAGCCCACAAGCTGTACCTTGTAAATAATTCACTTAGGCACAGAGGAATCTGCATATGAGGATGAAATGTCATTTATAACTCATAGGATATTTGCTTCACTGAGAACAAGTTTCCAGCCCCTTCAATTCATTAAGTAGCACTAGGGAAGAAGGAATAAAGGTGATGTAAAATAAACTCTGCTTTTGGCTTGTAACTAATAGAGAACACTTAAAAATAACGAAGATAAAAATGAAATTCTCTGGGGGAGAAGAAAGGGGGTACAGTGTTTCTCAAATCAGTCAGCTCAGTATAAATTTTACAGCTTTCTTATTATTAACTCTGTCAGCGTCTCATCCTTCACATTATTGGTATGGTTGGACTTATAAGGAGGCTTTTAGCTGGAGGTAAGATTCTGGAAGGTGTTGGAAGTGTTTCCCTTTAGGCATTTTTGTGACTTGGAGTTGTTTGCTTAGAGAAAATATAGTGTAGTAAAACAGACCACCCTTCATTAAAATTCTATTCTATCATAACTGATACAATTTCTTAAATTAGTACATTACTAACATCTTAAGCCTCTGTTTTTCAGATTCTTATAATTTTGTAAGACTTAAGTAATTTACTTGAAGAGTTTCACATGATCCAGTGTTCAATGCTGTTGGGAAACTGTTCCCCAAAATCTTCAGGTGAATAAATGTGTTTATGGAACAGAATTAAGGAAAAGGTATGTGCTGCCTGAGTTAAAAAGTCTGGGGAATCTCAAAGAGAAGATGAAAAAATGGTTCAAAGGGATGCAGGAAAGGAAACTGATACTGAGAATTGAAGCAGGATGCAGACTTGGTATTAATCATGACTTGATATCTAAATTACGAATGTTTGTTATTGGAGTGTTTGTTCCAAGTGGAATAGTGCCTTCAAAATCCAGACTATGCACCTCTCTCACGGGTGAATGCTACACTATCTGAATTCTGCTTGTACAATGAATAGGGGGGGTTTAATCCCTACTTTTCCACTCATTACCCTTTGTCCTCATGCCACTTTCATTGAAAACTGAAGCAAAGGTATTAATTTAGTTTTGGGCCATTTATAGGTCTCTGCTACATTTTCACTCTAAAGCAGCTCCATTTCTTCATTCAGTACTCTCTTTATTTATACAGCTGAGGAAATGGCTGCTATTTTTTTTTTTAATCACATTTGAAAGGTTTAACTCAGCTTAATTTTCCGGAAAACTTTCCTTTTGGGGAGATTCTCACTTCATATCTGTATTTCCTGCCTGAGGAAATAGATTTCTTTACCATTCAGACCCTTTCCTTCTTTGAGTCCAGGGTTCATTCTAACAGTATAATTTGAGGTGGTTATGCAGTTAAGTCTCCAGACTTTCCTTGCAATCCCTTTCTTTCACTTTGCAGTCTGTGTGCTCTTCTCTTCAGGTGACTTCCTTAAGTAGCTCCATTAATTCCTGAGCACTTTTGTTTTCGTTCTTTCTTTCCTGGCAGATAACTCACTTTGAGTGTCTTTCCTAATGAAAGCATCCTTGATCTGTCAATTTTCTTGGTGCTGAAGATAGGCAATAGATTCCTCACTTTCATTTCCAGCTCCAAACCTACATTAGATACCCTGGTGTGTAGTTTGTAGATCACCTCTGGAGAGAGGCTTCCTGGTTATCCACAGTCAGACAAACCAGTTTCTTTGTGTGATCCTCAGCTCTCTCCCTTCTTCCTGAATTAAATTCTTCTTTCTGAACTTCTCACCCACTACTGCATGCCATTCTCCCTCCTTTTTCTGCTCTGGTTCTCCTCTTATTTTTGAACTGTAACTTTCTGCTTTGTCCCTCGAAAACTCATGTATTTTGTCTGTTTGGAATTTGACTGTTTTGAATTCTCTCAGGGAAAACTTCTTTCATCAACAGCTCCATGTTGTGCCCAATCTACATGAACATATCCACATACAATGTGCTGTTTGTGCATCTGGCTGTTTTTTGCTCTCTCCCTGTATTGCCCAAGTCATTGTTAGAGGTGAGCTTCAACTTTTAGAGAAAGAAAAATACCCAACCTGCTCCAACCACCATCTCCCATGAAAAATCCCTTCTTTTCTGATCCCTAGTTCCCCATCTTCTCAGCTAAGTGGCTGGTTCATTGAAAGCTTCCAGGGAGTTCAGTCTGATTGCTTCTCATAATGCCATGGGGAGACAGGTATCAGTCAATGGGCAAAATATTAACTCCAAAAGCTTGCTCCAGTTACAAGTTAGAGTAACTGTTCATAGCTTGGACAAAATAAAGTGTCCAGATCTTATTGATGTCATCAGTGAACAGGAAAAGAAAATGAAGAAGGCAGGGTCAGGATCACATCCAGACTCTTTCCAGTCTTTTTATGATTAAAGGCCCAAACAGGGAGTTGACATCTGCTGTTTGGTACTAAAAGATTAGGCATGTTGGACCATGATTTAGGAGGCCAAAAATATAAGACAGGTGAGTAAATAAGTAAATGGGGCAAGGTGGGGAGGAAGGAATAAGAATTTTCACCAGATGGCAACCCCACTGGCACCAAGGACACAGGTCTAAGAGACACAGAATCACGGAATCACAGAATTAACTAGGTTGGAAAAGACCTTTGAGATCATTGAGTCCAACCTATAACAGCAGTAACTTGTAAGTATAGTAAAAAATGGAGGGGCAAATAAAGAAAAAAAACCACAAAAAACCCCAACCACAAATCCACAACTCTTTACCAGCAGCAGAGAAGTAATAAATAATCTTTCCCTAATCTTGTATCAAAAACCAGTACCAACTTCTCTGACTTAGGCTTGCTGGGACAGCAGGAAGAAGAATAGGTCAGCAACAGCCAAAGGGTTTCAAGAGATGTAGAAAAGCATATAAAATATATTAAGAGAACAAGAAATAAGGAGAAAAACTAGACTCATTAATAAATGAGGAGGAAGATTCAATCAATGATGGCTCTAAAATAGGTAAACTACTGAAATGCTTTATAAAAATCTGTTAAACAAGAAAAATAAGGGCAGGAGAAATGGATAAATAAGTAGCAATAATGACTTTGTCAAAGCTATTGATGAAAAGCTGGTAAGAGAACACTTAAAACATCTGAATATATATACAGATCAGCAGGTGTGCATGCATTTTAGAGTGTTAAGGGGATTAGCTAATGAACTTACAGAAACACTAGCAATTACTTACAGAAAGTTACAGAGTGTGATGGAAAGGTATCAGAGACCTGTGAGAAAAAAGGAAATACTGAAATTCTGAAAGGTAAAAAGTAAAAAAAAAACACAAAAAAATATAAGCACTAAGCATTCAGTGGTCCAATTTCTGTTCCTAGTAAAGCAATGGCATGTATATTAAGTCAGAAATCTAACCATAAGCACAATTAACAGCAAGGTTTGCTATAGAATAAATCATGACAGACAAACCTTGATTTTTTAGATTAGGTTACAAAAGTGGGCAACAATGAAAAGGAGCGTAGTGTATCTGGACCCTCCTGAAACCCTACTTGAAGTATGAATTAACTTTGATGTGAGTGTCAGCATTGCCATAAATCAAGAGTGAACTGAAGGCCCATAAAATAAGGAAAATAATAAGTTGAAGTGTTCAGTTACTGAGGACTACCTATAGTGGTGCTATGCAGGGATATAAGCTAGGACTAGTTTTATTTAAGATCTTTGATGGTGATGTGGCAAAGGGTGGAGAAGGACAAAGTGGTGAGTAGCACAGTGGGTTTCTACATGGTATGTACTAAAGCAAAGATGCTAAGTGATAACAGCAAATAATAAAATAACAATAAATCTTTTAAATGACCTGTGTATGCAGGTGAGTCAAAATAAAACAGTAAAACTCAATACAACTGTTCAGATCAGTGGCTACTGCATCCAGCCCGGATGCAGAATGTGTCCAAATCATAAAAATTATTATTCAGGGAAGTTATTTCAAAAGTAAAAATGAACACTTCACTCTGAAGATGTTAAATCATTATGCTTTCTTATGGAAATGAGAGATGAAGCCAATGGCATTTGGTTTTCCCAAGAGTCCCTCTGACAAGTTTCAGCAACAATTTCCTTTTCTACAGCACTGTTGAGGCTGCATCAAAAGAGCTGCATACAGTTTGGGACATGTCAATATCAGAATGCTGTCAAGAAATTGGAGACAGTCCAGAGAAGAGTAATCCAAATGATTAAGAGTCTCCAGGGATTCATTTATAAAGAAGATTAGGTGAATTATATTTTGATTAGGAGTGCATTTAAATGGTGTATAAGTAACAGAAAGACATAAACACCAAGCAGGGAACAGGGTGATTTAGGATAGCCCCAGAGGTTTTGAAAGAGGAAGATCAAAAGAGAATTTAGGATATCGAGAAACATTTCTTAGCTCTGGGGGATTACATTGTTGCATATTTCCCCCTTTCTTATTTCAAAATGGGATTCAGAAGACAAGGAGAATGTTCTCACTTCTGGAGTTGTCATGTAGAACAGAATAAAATACTTCTGCAGCGAAGCATCTTGCAGTATGATCTAGTGAGTCTCTGCACCTTTAATGCCTCCTATCTCAGTAGAGAGGTGGGAGGGCACCATTCCCAGGGAGCCAGCCCCATGTGGTTTCTGCTCCCCAAAACACTCGTCTGGCAGTGTTACCTTAACCCCAGCTAATGAGTAGATCAGCCAGTAAGGGAACTCCCAGGGGTGACTGAATGGGTGAGGAGCTACATGAACTGATCACTCCTGTTGTTTATTTCTCTATAAAAATAAAAGGCAGTCTGCTGCTGTTGTGTGCATCTGCTGTCAGTGCTTGGCTATGATGATAAAGACAGAATCAAAAGACAGCAAGGTATGAAAGGACAAAGACAGAAAGCTGGACTTATGCTTAATGAAGACACTGTAATTAATGACCTTTCTCAAATTAGTGTCTTGAGAAAATGCTTGTTTATTTTCTTCTAAGATGTTCCAGGAGCTCAAACAAGCATATGAATTCAGAACTCAAAGTATTATTGGGCTGAAGAAATCTCATTCTTAGTGAAACTCTTCAGTTTCTATGGGAGAAATAAGAATGTTTCCATTGATTTGGGATCTAACAATTTCTTCCATTATGTGTCCTATTCTAACTGGTTGTGAGGTGCTGAAGTGTTTCTGTAATTTACATAATCTAAGCACCTACTTAGGTTAAAAGGCTGATGGTTGTCATGTTAGTTTAAACTGAAATTAATCTCAGAAAACTGGACTGTGAAGAGAAGTGTAATCTTAGATTTCTAGTGAGAACCATGTGCTTGGAGTTAACATGTATTTTTATCACCTATACTGAGAGCTGTGCAGCCACATCTTTTTTGAGTCAAAGATACACATTACAATCAAATATGGGGATATTTCCTAGTACAGATTTTCTCAAATATTTCCTTTGGTTCCATATTGGGCTAATTCTCATATATTACCAGATGTATGTTGAAATGCTGCCTTGACATCAGTGTGCCTTAATGAGTGCTCCATGGAGGAGGGAAGGCTACAGGGTGTCTCTTTCTTGGTGCATCTCCAGAAAGGCACAGCCCAGTCCAGCTCAGATGCTCCCTATGCTCTGGGCAAGCTTATCCTGCCCACTGTTTGGACCTGTGTCACTGTGGGCCGCTGAAACAGGGCACGAGGAGATGCCCTGCTTTGGATACAGAGCAGTGGTCAGCATTACCACTGACTGAGAGTTTTCTAAATTGGGTGCTAAGAATGGTATAAAAGTCCTTTTTTTGTTATTGTTGCTTTCTCTTCTGTATCTCATTCTTCTTTAAAAGGTTTCCTCTGCCTTACCCATTCTTTTCTAATGTATGTAGATCACAGTTTCACTCAGGGAGAGAATTGACATTTTGCATTAGACTCTTAGGCCTGCTTTGTTAATTTTAATTATTGTTCATTTACAAGTGCTGAATATCGTGGACTTTGTAAGGGATGCATGGCGGTCCTTGTGATGCATCCAATTTGCAGGTGTCAGGTGCCAGGCAGCAGAAGATGGAAGAAAACAATGTACGTGCAGACAGTTTCAGTCAGTGGTTACACCCTGAGATGGAAAAGGATCAGCCAAAAGTTTAGCCTGTGTTTGGACTCTGAGCAGCAGGCAGTACATGGTTATTGTGGCAGCTCTACTTCTTGCTGAAGTGTCAGCGTCAGGCTCCAGCTTGCGAGTGCTTCCTGCCACTGCTGCTCAAAAATGCATCCAGTCCCAAAGAAACTCTCTGCAGAAAAGATGTCTGCATAGAGTACTATAGCACTATAAAAAGGATGTATATTCCAATTTAAAATATGTACAGATCATTCACCGAGGTAGCAACGATTCTTTTTCCCTTCCCCCAAGATAAGAGTGTAAATCACATCTTCTCAACAAGGCAGGTAGTGAGGATGACAAAATTCTTACATTCCTAAAGTGTTATTGGAGAAAAAAAATGTCACCTCCATGCATAATTGCATAACTTTACTACCTGTCATTTTCTATCAATCAAAAAAATGTTATACTTGAATTTGAGGACAAACATGTCTAATAAGATTTTAGATTGACAGCTGAATGGCTGTACTCAACCTTATTTTAACTTCATTTTTTTTTTGTTGTTGTTCACTGAATCAACATAGAGAGGATTATACCAAACTTAAGGGAAACAAATGCTTAGATATATTAATCCCTCATGCACACTTTCCCTCAAAAAAAAAAAATTCTTTCTCTGTAGGTTTTGTTAGTCAGCTCCCTTCAGTCTCAGCAGTGCTGCAGCAGGAGCCTAATGTTTCTTCTGTTGTATTTCCAGTGCAGCATTGCCAGATTTTGTTTCAATTATCAGAGAAATGTGTTTGATCACATGTAATCAGCTCCAGCGCCCTTGGCACAGCGAAGGCTCCTCCCATGGCACCCCACATTCCCATGTCCTCAAACCCTTTTCCTGGGTCAGGGCTCTGGCTTGATCATCCTTTGAGTGAAACGTCTGGTTTCCCACAACAGCCCAAGCCCCACACCTCAGCATTTACCCATCCTGTTCTTCAGGGTTTGCAACAGTCACTTCTGCACACTGGGGATTTATTTTCCCTCATCACTAATGAGTAGAGGCTCTCACCTGCTCTTGAGTTTTCCTTGTGTTAAACAGCACTGTCTTTCCTGTCTCTACATACTGTGTTCTGTGTCTTTCTACCACTGCACCTTTCTTGACTGCATCCTGAAAATCCCTGGGAACATTTTTCACCACTTGTTTTCCTCCTTGACACAGCTTGTGCTCTACCTTGATATCTTCTCCATTTTTATTTTTGACTTTTCCAAGTCTTCTCATCCTTGAATAGGTTACCAAGAACCTGTTTCTCAACTTCAGGCCTTTTTCTTCTTTGTGTTCATTTTCAGTCAGCTCTGATTGGACCTAACTCAACCGGTAACACATTAATAATGCTGAATTCTGCGGAATTCTTTCTAAGCCATCACAAGTGCTCCAGAACAGGCTTTAAAATGACAAAGACGGTACCAGGACTTCTTTAACACAGGCACACAAGGAGGCAAAGGTACTAATGTAATCTTGGCCATCTTTTGCATTTTTTTTTTCAGTTCTGTATGTGAAACCACAACTTCATTTTTCTAAGGTACACATGGGTAAGGAGTAAAGTTAAAGAGAAGATAGGGAAGACTGGTTGTTTTTGGAGAAAAAATGTCTTGCTAAAACTTCACACAAAGAACATGATTATTTCCCGCCAGAGGATCTCAAAGCATTGCCAGGTTCAACCCTACATTCCTCCAGCTCTGCAGGGAGGCCATGATCACCTTCCCATACTTGTACTGCAAAGCAGCTATGGCCAGAAAGTCACTCGTTTCCCTGAACAACTGGGTGAGCAGTGATTAGGTTCAGGTGAGAAACTGGACTCCACCCTTCTCCCAGCTGCCCAATGTGCTGTAATGAACCAGACACTCCAGGAAAAGGTACTGCCAACTTTACATGGTTGATCCACTTTTTTTCTTCCCTGCAGAAAGAAGCAAAGACCAGACAGGAATTTTGTGACTAGATTACAGTAAGTGTTGTGAAAGCAGGATGGTTAGAAATTCCCAAAGCTGACCTTTATTTATTGAATTGACACTGCAGAAATATTGATGCGGAGGCAGCCTGGGCTCGGGTGTGAGCAAGAGGCAAGGTACAAGTTCTGATCCCATGCTCTGCTGTGTGCTCACTGTAATTAGATGCAAACTGACTTTTCCTCTACACCTGAAAATCACATCCTTGATTGTAGTGGAGATCCCAGCAATTCCCAGTCTGCTTCTGAAGCAACACAGTGTAGGCTATACATTGCTCATGGCTTGTGGCAAAGCCATAAATGAGCGTCCAGAGACTGCTCTTGGTGAAGTGTCAATACTGGAGCAGTACTTATCTTCCAAATTCTTTAATGCATCCATTCCAAGTTCCTGAAATTGTTTGGACTAACTTAATGACAAATGAGTAAGTATTTAAAAGAGCCTTCATATCTGCAAGAATAACCAAGGAGCCAGATGTCAAACTGCTATCAGCCAAAGTCACAATTAAGTGCAACCCAGAATTTCTATAGCAGGCACAATTAATTGCAGGCACAAAGCTATGACTGCAAAGCAGCGGTCATTAAAAAAAGAAGATTGAGGTGAGACACTGTGCATTCATGCTATTATTTAAATTAACAACAAATAGTAATCTTTTTTGCTTTGCAGGATCTTTCACATTCGATCTTTAAAATCCCTTACAAACCACAGTGGCCCTGTGTCATAATATTCAGTGAAAGGGAAAATGCTAAGACTCATGGGAAAGTTTAAAAACAAATTAACTTGTTTAGCCCTGATATCGCACATTCTGTTCAAGCCAGATATTTTCCGGGTGAGGAGAAAAGCCTTCTGACAAAATTAGAAGAGCGTATTTACTTTACTGTTTCTTCTCTACTAATATATTAATATTTCCAAAATTTTGTTATTTGAATTCAAGGTACTGCCATAAAAATGATCCATGGAGTGTAGGTCTTCTAGGGTCCCTTTGCAAGTGCAGCAGGTTTACAATGGTGCTGAGGAAGGTCTGCAGGACCACATTTTCCAGAAGGAGCTGTGTCCTGGCTGGGCCCTCCAGTATGCCTTTCCAAAAGCAATTTCCCGTGTCCCCTGCAAATGGTGACCAGAAATTGTCTTTCTCAAAGGAAAAATGTTAAAAGGTCTGTGCACACAGGAAACAGAGGGTCTTTGTGCAGCTAGAGATGGAGGGATGGAAGGGGCTTTGCTTTTTTTTGGGTGACTTATGAAAACATTTCACCAGCCATTGCCCCACCTCTTCATGGAAAATATTAGACTATGGGATCATGCTGGCCAGATTTCTCTGCCTGTCAGGCTTCAGGATCAGAAGCACAGTGGCAGAAGCCCAAGAAATTTTCACAGCAGAGCATACCTGCCTTCTTCTGGTCTCTCTACAGTCCGTCCTCTCACATCATGAATATCCTGCCAGGGGGGTGGGGAAAGGGTAGACGGAGAGGGTGAGGGAGCAGAAGATGCTGGGGATCAAACAAAGTGCAAGAGGAAGCAGGGAGCTCTTGCCCACTATGTGACAGACAGATGCAGGCAAGTGAGCCGCTTCACCCACTGACAGCAACCTGGCTGCATCCTCTGCCTGCACCCAGCACACTTCCTCTGCAAAGCACAGAGAATTATGGCCGTGCATTTCATCCCCATCCACGCTTTCTGTAGTCTGAGGCATGCCAGCTCTCTGCCAGTGCAAACTAGAGCCAGTGCACTCTGGGCTGTGAGCTGAGCTGTGGGCTGAAGTACCATGACTGCTTCAGGCAGGTGAACCCCTGAGGTGCTCCAACAGCATCACCCAAGCTGCTGCTCAGCTTTATGCCTGCATTCAGTGACCAGTTTTTCCTCATCTTCAATCAACTTCATTGTGATGTTTGGGTAGGAAAGGTTTCTCAGGGTCCCGCTTCTCTATGGTTTAAGCAGGACATCTGCCCATAATGGGATGGTTTGCAAAAAATCTTTATTAAAAAAAAAACCAACATACACATGCAATGTTTCTTATTCTGTCCTTTACATCATCAGCCCCATCTATTTTAGTGTTTCATGGGGTTGCACTGGAATTGATATCTGATGATCCCCTTTTTTGCTAGTGAATCAGCAGAAGGAAAGAGTGAGATGAAAGAGCCTTTTCTTTGTGTAGGACTGCTGCAAATTTTAGGCATGAGTTCGTGCTGAACCTGTTCAGCTCCTGTTGAACACTGGTGTGGTGAAGGATGAATACAACTGAAACCTTATGACTCTTAATATCAAAATGGTTTAGATACTGCTTTTAGGACCACACCAGAAACAAGGTCTTGCTATGGCCCACATGTCATTACACTGCATTTCTTTCATAATGAGACGCAAAAATTTCTTTGCCAAGTTATAAGTAGTAGTTTACATAATCCCAGATGCAACATGGGAAAGCTTTCAAAATAAAAATGAATAATAAGATCAGCATTTATTGGTTTTTTCCCTTCTACATTGCCACTGAAAATTCTCATTGGTGTGGCTTTATATGAATAGTTCTCCAGAAGTAAATTATGAGCAAAATTCAAAGCCATCATAAATTAAATGTGCTTTTTTCCTGCTTTGGTGTACAAGACTTTCCATTAAGCTAGCCCCATATAATATACCTTGGATGTGTTCAAGAAAGCCCTGTAAATTATAGTAAGTATTTAAAATGGTAAGTAGACATTGAAAAAGGCCACATTAGGATTAATGAATGAAAGGGTTGATACTGAAAATGCACTTGTAAATAAATAACATGAAAAGTAAAGATGACACACTGTTAGGTTAGAGTTACAAGTGGGAGTATGATGATAAATCACACGACTGTTTGTCAGAGCTTCACATGTGGGTGCATGTACTCCTTAGTCCCTTTCATCCCTTCCCCCACCAAGTAAAACTTCTCCCTTTCCCTGCCCTACTCCCTGTGTCTCCGAGCGAGTCATGGAACTTGTCTGCTTTCAGCACTGACTTTTGGTGCTGAAGGTGTGCTGGGCTGCCAGCTTCTCCACCTGCTAGGGACAAGGTATACTGTCATGGCTTTGGCTGGGCAAGGGCAGTGGTTCAGGCCTGCTCCATTTATTCTGGTAATAAAGAGAATGCTTCTGACAGTGGGTGTATGCCAGGTTGCAGTTGAGCCTGGATTCACTTCTGCCATCCACAGGTGTGTCCCCAACTTTGTTGTTTCATTCTCCTTGGCAACAAGTCATCTTGGACAGGATCTGGTAGTGACAGGCAAGAGGGGGAACGCTAAGGACCATCTGGAATGTGGTGCAGGGTATGCAAGGCTTGAGGCAGGTGGAGGAGAAAGTGTCTTCCTCTCTCCCACCCCTCCACTAGTCCTGGTCTTAATTTGTTGCTGGATGTGACATAGGGCAGCTGAGATTGTAGAAGCAGTGTCATGATCATGGTCTGAGGTTTGGTCACAGTGGAAAGTTTAATTGAAGCTCTCTGTCTTGGAAAAGCTTTCCTCTCAGGCAAGATTTTTCCATGTTTTCATTGCACCAGTCATAAAGGCCATATATACCAATACAGATATTGGTGTCATCACATCTTGTATCTCATATCATGTCATCATCTGTGGGAGCAGTTCTGTGCAGCCTGTTCTGGTTTAGAGCTGAAATAGTTCACAGACTGAGATCCAAGCATGGAGAAGAAATGAAAGGGGTGGGGGGATAGGGGCTGAGTGACCAGGAAATGGGTGTCAGTACTTGCAGATCCCCTGGGCAAAGGGAAACATCTGCTTGATGACATTTGGGTTTCCATGTCTGAGAGAGCATGTGTAAGGTAAGTAGGTCTTTTGTAGCTGGGATTGGAAAGAGGTAAGATTACCCCTGCTTAGAGATGATATGAAGTGGCGGCATGCAATCAAACTCTACCTCCTAATGACATGGGGGAAGTCGAAAAATTTGATGGCCTTAATGTAGCTACTCTGGATGCAGAGTGGTGCAAGACAGGATTTGGCTGTGGCATGTACAGTACGTGAAGTGATGGGTGGGTACATTTTTATAACCTGATTTTACTTCCCTCCATAGTATTCAATTTTATCCACATAGGCCCATTGAGAAAACAAGGTTCTGCTCTCAGTGAAGTGTTTATGGGCCCATACAGCCAAAGGAATACCTTTTATGTGCCTGTGGCACTTTGAATATCTTTGAATGGGAAGGAATCTTTGTGGGCAGGAATAAATCCACATACTTTTTGGTCTGCCATGCAAGGAAGGGCAGAGCGGCAGTCAGTGCCACCTAAATCTTCACCAGACCCCAGGGAAGGATTTAAGTTCAGGTTCCCTATTTGAGTAAGCACTAGGAACAAATGGTAACATAAAGGTTAGTAGAAGATTATAAATAGGATAATAAATGGAGAAGGAAGGATTATACTACCACATTAGAAATCATTTGAAGGGAAGGTAGAAACTCTCACGCTTTGCAATAATTTTTGAGTGCCCAGATTGATGGCAATCTATCTGTGTTATTTATTATAAAGATATATGTTTTGAAATATTTTTTTAAAGAGCTTTTTAAAATTATTAGACCTAAAAATACAGTAGAGCACCAAAATTCTAATAGGCTAAAGTGGAATGTTAATAGTGTAGATATAAATATTTGCTGCAGATATGTGTCTGAGTATCTCCAATCAGCTGAGAGAGGAAAAGAACATGTTTCTCATGTGGCCAGTATTATCTTAGTAATTTGGCATATACTTTTGAATAGTCCTGATTAACTGTTTTATGCAAAACACTCTGTCAGATTAAAAAAAACTCACATAATTGGTAAAGGGGAAGAAACCACAGTCCATCCATGGAGTGACTGTGATCAGAAAGAGGTAAATTAGCCCATCTGCTTTGAACTCTTCATTCAGCTCAATGCAGTTCATAAAACTGAAAAGTCAAATAGTATGTTGTAAAAGGAGGGCTTAGGAGTTGAGATAGTGGAGAGTAGTAACAATCTCTCTCTTTATTGATCTCTATATCCAGAGTTTGCAAGTGCCTCTCAACTTTCAGTTCTGCACTCTGTGGCATAGATACAGTGGCATTTAACCAGCAGATGCAAGAGGCAAATTATCAACATCTGCCTAATCCAAGTAGCATCACTCACAGGTGGCCTGATTGGGCCATTTCCCATGTGAAAAAAAAAAATAAATCCAGTTTTCAAGTAGAGTAGTATTTTTGCAACCATGCCACTGTAGTTGAGTTATGCAGATGTGATCTATCATGTCCCCAGCTCTACATCATTTTATAAACAAGAATCTGAGGAGGTACATGACCTCCCTGTGTTTGTAAGTCAAACCTGTGGTGGAGCAAGGAACATCTCCCCTGCTCCTGGATCTGCATCCTTCCTATTTAGATATAGTAGTAAGAAACTTGAGGGTGCAGGCTCTCTGTGAGTTAGTACATGTTCTCTATCAAGGAAAATGCAACAGCAAAGGGTCCAGTATGTTTTTCATAGACAAACTAATGAGAGGTTTGAACTGGAGCTTCACTGCCAATGTTGCTCCATTTCAGCCACACAAGGCTAATGTGGATGATGACAACTGTGCTGTGATTGCAGCCCATCCTCCTGTTGTACAGTTATGTGTTTGGTGCACTTTCAAATGAGGTGTCAGTGAGTGTTGCAGCATTGGCAAAGCTGGCAAGGGATGGGCAATCAACAGCAGCAAATGAGAACAGGCAGAATTGAGATAATGAACAAAATGGTCATGGGATATCCTAGGAGGAGGGTGCAAGACTTGATCATGATTCTGCTACTGTTCATGATCATGAACAGAACAGGAAAGGGCAAAAGAAGTGCCTATGCTGATGCCACTGGAAGTATAGGAAGATGTGGACAACAGAAGCCCATGTTTACATTGATAAACACATCACAATGTGCCTGCCTGGGAAGGGACTGGAGCAGCAGAAGCCAAATGAGAATGCAAGCAAAGGCAGCAATAGGAAGGACTGCAGGAGAGAGAACATTGAAGATTTTCAAAGGACAATTTCCATTATGTAGACTTCCACACTCCTTTTGCCCTTAGTCTGATTGAGAAATCCTGCAAGGAAGCTTTCATTACAACTTGTCACATGTTTGGGTTGGGCATTCAGACTACCCACTGCTTTCAAAACACACCTGAAATGCAAGCAAGCCCAAGGGAACTGCCAGGTTGCACTCATAAGAAAGGAGTCTGATGGGCAGCCTTTGCTCTTGGGTCTCAGGGCACGGGTGCCTCACAGAGGGGAGGACGGCCACCTTCTGCTGCCTCTTTGCCTGAAATATTTTGTCAGGTGAGACTTGGAACCTTGGTTATGCTGGTAACACTTCAGTCATGCTGTAAGTCACTAAGCAATCTTCATGAAATTGAGCTCAGCTCTCTATCTGTGCTTTCAGAAAGTTTCATTATATTTTAAGGGCTTGGTTTTTCCTTTTTTTGAACCTCAGAGCTTTTTACCTGCTCTCAGGTTTCAGTCTATGAGATTAGTTTAGCAATCAGGAAATTACTAGCATCAGGCTAATTTTAGTATTGTTCATGCACTGCAAAGTGACTTGCTACACAAGAAAAAACAACACACCACATTTGAGCAATATTTGTGCAATATGTCAGACATGTAGCAATATTCTCTGTGATTATCACCCCATACAATTTTCAAAGCAGTGATGAATTGTGACAGATCCTCCTCTGAAATAACCCATCATAGTTTATGAAATTGGCGGAAGTATATCAGCTTACATCAGCTGAAGATCTGGGCTGCATTTCCAGCTTTCTGCTAATACATTTTTATGATGGAAGTGAGTACCTGAGATGAACTGCAAGTTAACCTCTCTAGGTGCACTTTATATTGTTCTTGTGAGAAACACTAGATATGTTTCAAACTCACTTAAACAAAGATTCAGCCACTGAGTACTGAAAATGAATAACATCTCTGGCAAAGTCTGGCATAAATATGGTTGAAATTTCCCCCATATGTAGCAAGGATTAGGGAATCCAGGAGAAGCTACTGATCCTGAGCTGTCAAGCAAAGAAAATTTCAGAAATTATGAAAACAGAAAGCAGACTGTATTTACTCACATATTGCTACTTCTTTCCCAATATAAGCAACTTGGTTTCACCTAAACCACATCTCCAGTATGCGCACAAGCATTTTTAATATATATTTATCATATCAGTGACATTGTAGTATCTACTAGTAACATGGTATATGTAGTAACATGGTAACATTGATTACAATGCCAGCAGTGCAGTTTTAAGCTTTATCATGAAAGAACACCCTTTTCTGTGTGTGAATAGAGGAGCTTGGGGGTTAGCAAAGTGTAGTAGCAAAGTTCTGCTGACTGGCTAAAAAGATAAATATCCCTTTTTCTTGTCATTTAGAGGTGAAGATGAGTAAATTCAGAAAAGGCCAAGTTACTGACACTTTTAACAATAAAGCAACTCTTTAGAATGGTGGTGTGAGGTGAACAATTTGTCTAACAATATGAAACCAGTCTAACAATATGAAAGAGACATGTCATGAGTTTCTTCCTATTAACATGTTCAGTAATTACCATCCTTTAGGAGCTTTCCCAGTAATTCCTTTTTATTTATATTTGTGTCTTTTTTTTTTCCCACTAATCCATCAAAAATGCTTTATTTATTTATTCTAAAAGATCACATGAAGAACTGATCTACCTTACACAAGTGTCTGCTGGGAAATAGTCATGTAAATTTTGATTCTCTGAATGCAGGAAAGAAGGAGGCCACCACCTAAGAAATGGATGACAGCATCTGAAAGTGGTTCCAGCACTTTAAAAGCAATTATGGGGGGTAGATTTATGCATGAAACCTGCTCTGTACATTAACTAAATTTGTGGGTTTAATCACTGGAAGGAGAAAACCAGCTATGAAATACTGAAAGTAACAGGTCATTGTAGATATTCCCTCGAGGACATAATTTGTGTCCGTGTGTGTAGACAGGACTACGCATATGTGTTGCAGAAGTGACAAAGGAAAAGTCAGTGAACATCCTCCAAAAGCAAATACAGGATAATGCTGGAATATATGGTTTCCTGAATAAAGAAAATAAAGCTGTGACTATGTGAAGATTTCTTAGTATGGGAATGGCAAAGGAGTAATGCATTCTTCACTCCAATGGAAATTAATGGAGCATGCATTCCTCATTCTCAGTCTATTTGAGGCTGCAACAGGGGATATCACATCTGGCAAAACTACTTTGAGTCATGTTATACCACTTATAACATCATCTGGACCTTAGGAAACAGCTTTCTGAAAATAAGGAATGCTGTACAGTACCCCACATTAGCCCTGTTGAAAGGTACTGATAAGTTGCAGAGGCCTAAGAAATTAAGGGCCACATTTGCATGGAATTTCCCTGCACTTTATTACAGTCAGTTCCCTGGTTTTGTAATTTTAACTGCCCTTTTCCCTCAAGTGCCTTCCCCAGGGTGAGTAGGGGGTGCTCATTTGTGAAAGGGAAAAAAATCAGTCAGAAAGGAGAGCATCTGGGACAACAACAACAGAGGAACACTGCGTACCCAGAAACATTACAAAATCTGGTATAAATTGAGAACATTCATTATTAATAGAAACACTATTTTCAAACTATGTCGCACTTTCATCTCTGAGGGTTTCACACGCTATAGTCCTGTCCTGTGTTTGTATTCCTAACTCCTACAGTTAGCTTGATCAGATTTGATAGAATTGGTGGTGTGAAGAGGATGCACACTTTACATAGCTTTGCAAAATTTGGCTTTAGACATAAACAGCTTCATAGACGCTTCACTGCTGCTGTGATGGAGGCCACTGTCCTCTGGAATTTTCCATATATTCTGTAATTACCTTGCAGAAGGGGCATGGCAGTGGATAATGGTTTGGGTTTTTTTCCCAATAGCACCTTAGAACTTGGGCAGCAAGCACAGAGCAGAACTGAGCCCCAGTCTGTTGGTACCTGTGAGTGAGAGAGGCTCACACTCACACACAGCACTCATTGCATACGAGCGGTTCACATTTGCTCCCTTAGGTTCACATTCACCCCCTTATTCCTGCACTAGAAGAAGTGTGAAATGACCACACTGTGATGTCCAGGAATGCCTGAAATAAGATGAAGAGAGACTCATTTTCCAGGAAGGGTCAGAGCTGTCTGGTGTTCATACTCTGAGCCGATAGGAGACTTGGAAATGCAAAAGGGAGCAGGAAAGTCTTAATGTCTTAAAATCTCCTATTGGAACACATTAGCTATGGATAAGTTTAGTGTTTGCCTTTCAACCAGAATGTGATTCTGTTCCAAAACACCAGATCTGTGTACCCTATGGATGGTGACCCTTAAAACCAACACCTCCACCCAAACATGAGGGCCACTTGGCATCATCTGTCAGCTGGTATCAGCTAGTTTAATCATCCCAGAGAGGTGATCATATACCACTGCAGAAATTCTTGTATTTTTGTTGGGGAAGGAGGGTGAGGCACAGGTGAATGTCTAGGAAAGGGTAAAAGAGTTATCAAATGCTTTGTTCAGGGGTCAATAAATAAGTGGCTGAGAGAGAAAGACAGTTACACACAGTAGAATGGGGTTTACCATGTAAAATAAGCTTTGACTCTTATTAAAAATGTACAGGAATACTCATATTTGCTATAGGATTTTAACATTTAGACGTTTATAATAATTTCTTTTTTTCAACACTTACTTGTTTCCAACATCAGTTATAGAAAGTCCCCAGTGTTCTGTCCTGCACCCAGGATTATAAAAATATTTAAAGTCATAGAACAGATATATGGCTAGGCAGACACATATTTTGATTTATGTTATACTATGGTTGAGGCACATATTTGAAGGCAAGATTTTTGGCTGACAACAGCATCACAATAGCAGTCTTCCAGCCATATATTTTAGTGATGACCCCTGAAAATTATCAGGGTTTAATACAAGGCTATAATATAGGGTTTCTGGAAACTCTACATAAGCAATAGACAACATAAAAAGTCGCACGACTATTTATGTGCCATCAAATCACATTAGGGGGGATTTGACCACATAAATAGTAAAATGACTTTTTGGGAATATGGAAATTAAAGAAAAATGTTTCAAATAGAAACCATAATTTACAGAAAAATCACAAATATGCAACCATGTTACAAAAGAAGGAAAGCAAGAGGCAAAAAGAGAAAGGAAGACTTCTTGGAATCTTTTCCATATACTGCAAGATTTTTTTTTTTAACACACACAATCAAAGATGCATTCTGTCATATCATATCATTATTACCTATATTTTTTTGTATTATATTGTGAGTTATGTGGGAGTTGACTGATATCTATGTTGTCAGCTGTTTGCCAGCTGTTTGCTCCTGGGATGAGCAGGGTGAATGTTAGCTTCTCAGAACCATCAAAATAAACAGCATCATTTCTCTTTGTTCTTTCTCTGCTGTAAAAAATGCTCTGTGGATAGAAAAACTCCCCAGCCCCAAAAGCTCACCCTCTTTTCTTGCATCACTTCTGGTACATATTAGTATTTATCTGGTTCTCATTGTTTGGTGATGCTAATAAAAACTGCAGAGTATGTAAGAATAATAATTGTGGCAGCTACGGAATATCAAGAGTGTAATAAGTGCTGTGAAGACAAGTGTGAAAATGAGGGGCTACTCCAAATAAAACTCTGTTACCCAAAGAATGTAGCTAAAGTCTATGGAATTTTTGACATTGATGACATTGTGAAGTGGGTTGGCCTTGGGCCATGTAAATCTGGTGGAAGAGGAGCTGTGGCATTGCCTCAGGTCGCCTCTGTGGAGCAGGACACCGTGCAGCTGCAGGCCCAGCCAATGGTGGGATCATCCATGTAACCTTTCACTCCTCCTCCATGGGAAGGGCACAGAGCTGACTCCAGTTTGCCTCTGTTCTTTGGAATGCACAAACCCAACACATTCAGAAGCAGAATAAAATGTTACAAATGCTGGCCATTATTACCTTAGGTTTTTGGGATGTGAGGGTGAAGAAGGAATTGTTATACTCCCTGTGATCTGGTTTATTTGGTGAAGGAATTTCACTCCTATGGTCCCAATTTGTCAGTGGTTAACACATGCCCAGCCTCAAACATTTAAGCAGTGGTACTGACTTAAAGTGTACTTACAGTACATGAATATAACTATTCTCTTTCCTAAACTTTACCATGTGCCTAAGTGCTTTGCTAGGGAGATGGTCAATATTCTTATATTACCCTTAAGAAAAAGTAAAGACTTTTATTTTGAGGTAGTAATAAATACTAAATTCTTGGAAGATTAAAGGATTGAAGAGACTTTACATGTCACTGTTGTTCATGCACAGCTCCCTTTGAAGTCAATGGAACTTGTGTGTGCCAAAGGGCAGAGATATACGGTGGCAGAATTTCGTAATATTGTGTCTAAGAGCCAAAACCACCAGGGGATACCTAGAACGAATACGTGAACTTTTTAAATGCTTGAATGCTTTGAAGTGCTTCTTCTTTCTTCTTCTTTTTATTCTTTGTGTTGTTGTATGTGGGGGGTTTTTTGTTTTGTTTTTGGTTGTTTTGGGTTTTGGTTTTTTGGGGAGCTTTTTATCAGGAAGCTTCCCTGACAGTAAATAGAAGAGCAGGGGTTATTTACAAAAGCTGAGAAGAGCCTTCAGCATATACAAACGACACAAGAGGCAGTCTAGAGGCAGGAGGAGATGTTGGTGGAAACAGGGAGGCGAGCTCTTGAGCCTAAAAGAGAGATATCATGAAAGCAGAATGCTCATAAGCCAAGGGAAGGTGTACAAACCATCCAGGAGAACTGTACATCGAATCTACCTCTGGGAAATCTGTTGAATCAGGGAGGCTGTGATTATTTTGCACCTTGGATTACTTGTGTGTGCTCAAGCAAGAAAACTATATAGCTATTTTCCTTGCTTGCCAAAACAAAACAATTAGATAGCGTTCTTACTGATGCTCTTAAACGAGATTATTTTTGTTCTACAAAACATTGCTCTTATTTATTGACTTTATTTTGGAAGCCTTCAAATGCTGGATTTCTCCCAACATTAGGGGAAGGCTTAGAGCTCTTTATGACTCTTTCTTTCCACATGAGCTACATCTAGGAAAGTGCTGAGCAAAGAACGAGGGGTGCTTAGCATTCTGCTACACTGCCTAACATCATTAGAAAATTGCACCTTTCAAGAACTGGTATAGAGACTGTGAGGCTGAGCTGTTCCATTTCTGGTAACAATAGCATAATATTAATCACTTATTAACAGTCTTGGTCATTTGGCTTATTTCCTCATTTTCTACCGACCTTTTGAAAATCCTGTTTTGTCCTTGCTGGTCTCTTACTTATGAAAGGCATCAGCAGCTGTATCTTGGTTTGAAAGGCCATGTGTGGAAAGGGAAAGGAAGAGGGATGACAGGCTCTAGCCAACATACTTTTGCAAACAACTACTAGCTTACCACATTGCACTCTTTTTTTTTTTTTTCCCCTGCTAATTACAGGAAGAGTGATTTATTAATATTTGTGCAATGGTAACTTCTCAGCTCACCCACAGCCTTTTCTAATCCAGCCAATTATTTTTAGTATTGCTTTTAAGCTCTGTCTTTAATTAATGGGGTGCAGAAGTTTAAAGCATATGGGGTTGCTTTTCTAAAGTCTGGGAAGAAGCAGAGTTTTAAAACCCTGCAGATACACTTCTCAATATTGCACTTAAACTCTGTGTCTGAAAATACTACATATAAATTGTCACATTTTCTTCAGCTTGACATAAAATTCTGTGACGTGTCACATCAAATAGCAACAATCATGAAATTTTTAGGGATGTGTCAGTTTTGAGATACATACTTTCTTGCTTTGATCCACCATGGTTCAATTGGAAGATAAAATAATCACTTCCATTTCTCACTGTTTCTTTATAAAAACATATAATAAAATAGATATATTTAAAAATTTTCAAAGTATTTGTTCTGAAACCCCTTTAAACAGAAAAATTCTTGTTGATGCTAAAATCTGCTGCAAAACCATCGCTTGAGTTGCAGTCATGTTTTCTGCCTGCTCCACAAGGAAGCTTGAAAGCTGCCATCATTTTCGGAATACCCATGGTCCTAGCTGGGCAGTCCAGTCTTCCTACATCTAGAGCATCATCCCAGCCCGGTTCAGCCAGGGCTGGTGTCAGATAGCCAGCGCTTTGTGATCCACGTCTGTGTGAACAGACCTCCAGCTGCCTTTTTAAGTGACCAAAGAGAAAACCTCCCTCGGTCACTCACCGCGCTCCCTTCAGCAACAGGTGGAGCGAGGAGCGTGCCAGCTTTGCGGGGCTTTCCCGAGGAAGCCACACAGCTCCAGCACCGCCTCTTCCCCGCGGTGAGCTGGGCTGGGGGAAGCAGCGAGAGGACGCTGTCGCCCCGGGCTCCCCCCACGCCGTCCCCGGTCCCTCTGAGGGGCTCATTCGTCTCGGGCCCGTCGCGGCCATGGCGGGTGGCGGCCGCGGCTGCCGGAGGGCGCGCAGGCCGCCAGCCCCGTGCGGGGGCGATCCATCAGCAGGACGGCTACTGCTGGGAAGAATTCCTCCCCGGCGGGATGAACCTCCAGTGACTCTTCTCGGAGGCCGGGGACGTCCCCCCTCCCGTGCGGGCAGGGCCATCGCTCAGCGCGGGGATGAACTCTCCCTCACCCCCTGACCCCCTCTTCAACTCCCACACATGCACCAAGGCGCGAACTGGGGCTCCGCGGGGCCCAGAGGCCTCCTGACCCACCTCTGCCTCATTCCCCCGGACACCGGGGCTGGGGCATGGCTGAGCTCATCCCCACAGCATCGTCGCTGGCTTCTCTCGCATTCTGCACCGAGCCGAAGAGGGCTTGGCTGCTGAACCTTGGCAGCAGTTTTGTCCCGTGCTGGAGGGTGCAGCCACCTCTTAACAATTTAGTCTCAATCTCCTCCTGGACCCTGCAGACCCAGCCAGGGTCTCTCCCCTGCAAGACCCCACTGGCACTCTCAGATTGTCCCTGGATGCACAAACCAAAGGAAAACTGTGGAGTCACTCTGGAACTTTGACTGGTGTCAGATGGGGATCTCCCCTCTGTTTTGGAGGAGTGAGCAGTAGTTTTTGCTTGATGGCTCTGGAAGCCCTCGCCAGGCTGGTGGCTTGTGCTGACATCTCGGAGTTGTGTGACAAAGGGTGCAGAAGGGGTCAGTTCTTGTTTCTGAATCATCTGGACTGACTATGTTGTGCTGAGGGAAACAGAAAGGAAATAGAAGCACAAGGACAGCAGCTGAACCTTTGTGCTTTTCTGTACCTTTTTTTTTTACCTTTTTTTTTTTTTTTCAAGGAAGCTTTCAGTGTGCTCGCCTGCTGGGTCCTCTGGGAATAACGTGCTCCGGAAATTTATTACACTGTCTCTAGGCAGAGCCTACCACTGCTATATCAGGGAATTACTTAAGGAGTTACTCAGGTCCAGGTGGCTGTTTGAGAACTTATATCAAGAACTTACATCACCTGCTTTCCCTTGTAGTTAAATTTAGGTCCCTTCTTTTGGCTTATTTCTCCTTTTATCAGAGCATAATTTAACCACTGGTCACTGGAGACAAAGAGAAGCCTAAATAAGCTTCAGAATACACCTGAGAAACTCTGCTGGAAAGAGCTAAGAAGCAATTTTTTCTTCTGAAAATCTGTGTCCTTCCACAGTGATTCTAGTAGCTTCTGCCTTCCATGTTAGATGAAGGAAGTAGCAGACAGAAGAGACGGAAAAGATATTATGACAAGAGATATCAGGAAGGCCAAGGGAAAGGTGAAGCAAAGGTATTTGCTCACATCAGAGAAGAAGAAACAAAACTTACATTGATTTACACTTAAACTCCTTGGTTGAGTTCACTGCTGCATTCACAAACAGGGACGGGAGGTGTAGAGAGAGTGGCACGAGTGACAGCATCCTGTGTCCCAGACTGGCAAGATGGTCAGGTACTCCAACACTGTCATTGCCGGCTGGCAGAGGTGGTTAGGGTCAGGAAAGGAGGATGTGAGAGACACAGTTCTTAATACCACAATTTCCAATTCCAGTTGCTGGTAGCAGAAAGTCTACGGAAAAGCAGCTTGTGAATGCTTTAAGTTTGTATTGCAATTAAATGCATGTTTTAGTGCTTTGGATATTTTTGTAGAAGCACAATGGCAGATATAGAGTACATTTAAGTACATTTGGACTCTGACTACTCAGGACTGCCTTTATGGGGACTGGTGATAGAGGTATCTCTTTCTATCCTGTGTCATTATCCATCGAATTCAGCTAGAGATTACAATCAAGCATTTTAAGGCAAACCAACACCGGTGACGGCTGCAGTGCAAAGTCTGCCCTGTAAACTGCAGTGGTTTGGGAGCTGATTGACAAGCAGCTTAGACATCTGGACACCAGGAGCAGAGCAGACAGCTGGAGCTGCCAACCTTTTCAGCTTATCCCGAGGTAAGGCTGTCCCAGCTCATCAGTCAGCACCCTTACATTTCTTAGGCCTTCAGATTTTAAAGAGGCTATACTGACCCATAAAATCTAGTAAGATGAATAGGTATATTTTATAGGTTTTTTTTTTTGCAGAATAATCATAACTCAGAGGCTTGAAATGTTTGAAAACTTTTCTTTACTCACACCTTCCAGTGTGTAGAACAGAATATTTCATAGTAAATTCGTCTTTTCCTTTCATTCTGGTGGAATAAAAAGTAACAAGTGCAGCAAGTACCTCTAAGTCATTTAATGAATGCTACTGTTTTTGTTTTTTTTTCCAAGGAACCTGTAAGACACCTAAGACTGTGTGGTGCTGTGGACCAAGAGCCTTTCAGCTCAGAATACCTATGTTCACATTTGAATGTGAGGTGTTCATAACAGTGCACTGGATTTGCTTCTCTCCTTAAGAACCTTTGTGTCCATTGCTAAACTCATTGCACAGTTCAGTGCAAACTGTAGTGTCTTATCAACAGAAGGAAGGGAGACAACAGGAACGGGTGCATCTGGACAGCTTGAGATATAATGAAAGTCTTGCCAAAACCTCAATGTGTCAAAGAGTTTTGAAGACCTTCATTGCCTATTTCAGAAATTTATCTCAGCCAGCAGCATAGGCAGTGTGAGACACCCAAAAACACAGACCCTTCATAGTGCACAGAGCAGGCCACACCCATTTGTGCCTGGGCAAAGAAGTTTCATCACTAAGCAAAATTTTTCCTCTTGAGCAGAAGTCCTTTAGGTGATCGCTTTCTTCATTACAGAGGATTAAAAAAGAGGGAACAGAGAATAGACGTACATTTCTAACTGTAGGCTTGACTTTAGAACTGATGGAGAAGCTTTCTTAGCTGTAAGGTAAAATTGGTGGCTATATACCATTTCCATAATCCTAGCACTACTCTCTCTCTGATAACAATTTCTGCTTAGTTGTATGTGTACAATAGTCTTCCTTCTGTGACTCTTGAGCCAATCTGAGACAAGCATAACCTGCAACATCTCCAGACCTCCATACAGGTATAGATACACATGTAGTGGTCTGACTCAGAGCCCATCATCAGCAATCTGTTTTGAAAGCTGTCTTTCACTTAGTCTGTTTAATAATAAGAATCAATAAATGGTTATTGGTGATCCTGGCCCACATCAGTTGTATCCGTCTCATTTTCATTTGCAAAGACACCTTCATGTGTCATGACCACAGCACTTCATCAGTGTGATGCTGAGATGCGAGATGTCTGCAGTAAAGTGGGCATCAATTCTAAGAAAGTCTTGAGTGACATGGGACTGATCATCACCCTGGCATGAATAGCTACTGCCTCAGAAATGTATGAATAATATACCATAAGCATTGGCCATTTGTCAATCTGGTGTCCTGAAAGAGACAGTACCTAAACCAGCTTACATTAATCTTTTGGAGACAGATCTGGGAAAAAATATCTATAATTGTGTTGACCAGCACAGCTTGAGTCCCCTTCCATTTCTGGACCCTGTTGGGAAGTTAGACTATAACATGGGAAATACTTTGTATTAGAATTATTTTCATGGAGTAACAAATTGAACAATAATGCACAAGTTACAGTGCATCCATCACATCGGTGAAATAACATTTCATGTATTAAATAAAACCTACCTAACGCCTTCTTCTTTACCTGTAAATGTCAATCTTTTTCCATATGCAACTCTGCAGCTTTGTTATGATCTCCTACAACCACTGCCTCCTTATTATCAAGTAAAGAACAAGCCAAGTGATGCTGCCTTTTTCCTTCCTCAGCTACTATCAAAACAGTGCAACAACCCCAGTCACAAACTCAAGAGTCTTTTGACAGCAGCAATTAAGCAACTTAATTAATGAGTGAATAAAAATGATAATATTTACTGAATGGGAGCATCCTGTTTTGCATTTTTATTCAAACTGTGCACCTGAAGAATACCACTGAGTATACTACCTCCTCCCCTTCTGCTTGCAAGCTCTCTTCATTTTTTTTCCCCACGCTATTTTGACTTTGAAAGCACCCAAAAACTATTGCATGCCTAAACACAGGCATGATACTGAGGCACTAAAAAAAACTCTTCCAGGCAGCTGAGGGGAATATGCAGCTATCTTTGCTGTGGTTCTGCTGACCCTTAAAACTTGGCTTACATTTAAGGGACAATTTTCATGGTGCATTTGTAAGCTTGAAATTTACATTAGAATAGGTGATTAATTACTGATATATGGCTAATAAAGCATTAATGCATTTAGTAATTAACAAATTTTGGATTGACGGTGCTTTCCACCCTCTTTCTCACATGTTTCACGTGCATGTATAAAGACTTCTGTTCCCCCATATTCTTTATTTGACTATTAATCTCTTCAACCTTCATATATTACAAGCATACACATAAATATATGTTTTAGTCTACATGGGTTTTCTCAATGAAATATGTAACCCATCTCAACTGCGAGTAAAGCCCCATACATAATTATTTTGGAATGACAGACAGTGAATTTCTTAGCTATTATTTTTGACAACCCTGTCATGGATGCCAGGCATATATTGTGGTAAGAGCCGGAGAAACTTGGGAAAACCCACCTGGGGAGCAAACTCCTTTTTTCTTTATGGAAAGGTTCCCCAAGTGACAGGCCTGCAATCCTGGGTGAGCTTAATTAAAGTCAATAGAGAAAACTAAAGCATTCAAAATTGCTGCCTTTGGGGCTTCCCCACTCTTCTTTTTCTTCATTTGCTGACACTTTTAAGGGTAAGGTGCATTTTAAATTCCTTATTTGGGGCTTGGGGCTCAGTTCATCACATTCCCCTTCTGTTCTGTATCCCACATTAAATCTCGCTGACACTTCAAAGTGTTGTTTCCCATGATTTATGGCTAACTAATGCAGGTGCACTGGGCCTCCTGTGAGGTGCTGAATGTCCTCTTTGACATCAATATTAATGAATGAAGTTTTGGCATACAAAGCCAGGTAAGGCACGTTACCTAAAAGTGCATATAGGTAAACTGAGGCAATCAACAAGACAGAAGTGAAGCCAAAAGAAGAATTTAACCTTGTTGGCTTCCAGAGTTCTGCAGTATTTACTATGCATTTTGTAGTATGAGTTGTGCTGAGAGGAAAATCCCCTTGGGATTTTCTAAAATGTGCCTAACCAGACTTTGTGACCCTAGTCCTACCTCATTTCTTCTCCTCTTCTGCCACAGTTGCACATCACCAGCCAGAGACACACCAAAGCAGCAGAGCTGGGAGCACACATGGAAAAAAAAAAGACCTTTGTGTAATAGGATCTTGACCATCTGCTGCACCTGCCGTTTCAATCCCTTGTCTGTTTTGAATCATACATTGTCAAATGTCACAATTGCTACCAGGCCTGAAGCTTGGATTAGTTCTTGAGCTTGTAATGCTTACTTTTGAAATGAATGGAAAAATGCTTACTGACTTCAGCACAAGCAGAGCTCAAGAACTGACAGCTACAATCACCTTCATTTGCACCCCACCAATTGTGGCAGAATATATTGGAAGTGGTGTCAGCAACAGCAGTGGGACTGGGGCATTTGTGACAAACTACCTTTGGGGTTTGCTTTTGGAATAAAATCCTCATTTACCAGCTTCTGGTAATGAGACGGCCACATGACTTTAGAGTGAAGGCATTTTTATTAGGGCCTAATGGTAGATATTGTAAATGAGGTTTGTGAATTAAGAAAACACTTTGAACATTCTGGTGATCAAAATCCCTGATGATAGAGATGGGTGTCAGAAATTCCCCAGTTCCAATTGTTGGTCCCATAGCACTTATGTGATTCACTACATGTTAATCTAGGCTGTCTGTATTGTAGGCTCTATTGTGGAGGTAACTGTATGGTGGGATGATAGTAATTACATATTCTGTCCTCCACAGCACTCAGAAACATAAGAGGTGTGCTATGTCAAGAGCAGAGGTAATTCAAAATCCAGTAAGTATACCTCACTGGGGTTAAAAAGAGAGCTGCTTCTCTTGCTCACGGAGCTGGAAGAGTCTGAGGTGAGGAGATCCACTCAGATTCATAGCAATAAAGGTTCTGTGCAAAATACTGTGTGGGATCTCAGTTCTGAAAAAAACCCCCTTCCCATTCTGTTGTGGGATATCTGAATCCAGCGGATCCAGTTCTCATCTGTTTGTATTTTAAACTGTGCCAGACCAAGTATCTCCTTCTTTATTTGTTCCTCCTTCCCATCCTCCCTTGGCAAACAGCTCACTTCCTTACTTCCCTCCTGGAGGAAGGATATCAACGCTGTAAAGGTTAAGTGGGCTGCCTTATAAGTTGGGATGTTGTGAAATTTACACTCATTAGCTTCTCTGGGTGGCCATCAGGAATTTAATTAATATCCTTGACATGGGTTGTTATAACTGGTATCGTGGCTTCCAGATGCCCGTTGCTGAGTGAGACAGAGATTGTACCCGTGAAGAGTGACAGCTTTCAGGAGTGTGCAGAGGCTTTGTACTCTGTCTTGCAAGAAGAAAGACAGCTCTGGTTGCCACCTTCTTCCTGTGGGAAAAAAGGGAGGAAAAAAAACGGCAGCCTTTTTGCAGGTAGCCTCGCTCATGACAGTAACATCACGTCTGTTTCTGCCCTTGTCAACACATCTCACTGTCCACAATCACTCATCATCTCCAGACAGACAGCACTGGAGGAGATCATCAATTGCCAATGCAATTCAGCAGATACACTTCATAAATTTTAATTACATTCCCACTGAAAATGAATGGTCAGAAAATATAAAACATCTGCCATCCAGATCATTTACATTTTTCATACAATAAATCATTGGCAACATCCAAAACAATGGATTAAATCATGTGGAGTGTGATAGGTCAAGAAAGAAGAAACGGCACCCATCGTGTGATTACCGTTTGGACCAAAGCCATTACACAGTGTACAGTATCAAGGAAAATAAAAACATTAAAAAATAGTAACCATTTGGACTTGTCCTCATAAATAAAATATTCCTGGTATCAGATAGACTCTTCTAATGGATCTATTACTGTGTCTCTGGAAAAATGAGGGATTGTTTAAGTAAAAGAATATTTAGTTAATTAAGATGGAGGGAAATGAGCATTTATCAATTGAGTGTCTGGCCTATTAGCTTGTAAATAGAATAAAGAAGTGATGTCAGTGGAAAATAGTCTGTTAATCAGGTTTAACTAATATCATGACTGTTAAAATAAGTCAATCAACATTTTCTTCGATAGTGTGGTGTGAAATCCTAGTGTGAGATCATCAAACAGTATTTCCAAATCATGTATTTTACCTGACAAAGCATCACAACTCAGGTTTAACAAGCCAGGTATGGGACTCAGAGGGAACCTGCTACATCCTTTTGTTCTCTGTTTGGCAAGGGCCAGCCCTGATGGTGGTGGTGCAGTGATGCTCAGTGAGCCCTACCTCAGGAGGTAAGAAACCTGTGCTCAGCTCCTGTTCTCCTTCAAACTGCTGGAGAGATAGACCAAGACAGCAGGGTCATCTTTCCCTCCACAGAGGTTTAAGGCAATGCAGCCAGAGCCACAAATGCAAAAAATTGCTTTCTGTTCTAGGTACCACAGATTTCCTCAGATTTAGTGAGATTTCGGTGCCTCAGAGCCTTGGAAGTTTTTACTTTAAATTGTAGGTGTTTTGTGCTGTTCAATAATATATGGGGTTTTTTTTGTTGTTGTTGTTCTGTTTTGGGGTTTTTGTTTTGTTTTGTTTTTTTAATGTGCAATAATATTGTTATATCACCTTGTGTAGCATTTTTATCCAAATGATGCTTTCTACAGCCATTCTCCTCACTACCCGTGCAGTTACCAAACCTGAGACATTGTCCTCTACCCCTTGAACCATTCTTATTTTCTAGAAAATGAAAGTAGTTTTAGTTGGATCCATGTCAAGACTTGTTCTTTCATTTGCTGTTTAAATAGTACCAATCCAAAGGCATGGACATCCATGGAAGCAGCAAACTGTGAACACACTCAATCACAAGTTGTTGGATACAGCACATCCTCATCCCTAGCGCAGATGAGAGATTAGTGTGTTTGTTAACCTCAGTATCTTTCCTGTTGAATGAAATGGGTGGAAATCAGGTATACACTGAGCAAATGTTTATTTTGACTGGAAGCCCTGTCACTTTGTGTATTTATGTGAAATAGAGAGATGTATGCTTAGCCTGAGGAGGTATCTGCACTCTTCAAAAAAAGGCCATTGATGAATGGCTGTAAAAGCTATACTTTTATCTGTTTTATGTTCTTCTAATGCTGCTAAATTGTTGTATATTAGGTTAAAAAATAGTTCATTCTGACGTTACATGATGAGCACGTCTCGCAATGGTACGTGCAATATAAGCCGCTTTCATTTGACAATTTACTGCTGGTAAAAGGAAATAAAAATCCTCATAACATATGAGAGAACAATGTAGCTGAGAGATTTTTCAAGGTGTTCAGCTTGAGTTCCTTGAACTAGGAATAATGTTTTTTTGACTCGTTGTATCTGTGTATTTTTAATTCAGTTACACAAATATCAGGGGGAAAGGTAGCAATTTTTTCCCTCATAGAGATGTTTTATTTCATACTAAACTCCTTTACAACAGTAATTATTAAGAAATACCACAGAAGTGCTGCAGCACATGTTATTAGTTACTATTTATACAGTGACACATACTGCTCTACAGACAAATAAAAACAATGTGGCTTTTTCTCTCTCATGGTGATGGTTTATGGGCTTTTCCTTACAAGTTTGGCCAGCTGGTTTAGGTATGACAAGTAATTCTCCCTGAATCTATTCCTTTTGCCCTAAGCCCCACCCTGAAAGGATAAGTTTTTTAAAATTACAAAGCATTTGTGCCATTTTTGCCTGCTTTTCCCATCTTGTGCCCATCCCCCAACTCCCACCTGTCCCCACACTTCTCTCATTTTCTAACCTTTGTTTCCCTGTTTTTTTCAGTCCCATTGTTGCCATCTCCACATCTACTCAGTCCATGTTTGGAAGCAAAACCCACAAGCTGTAGTGCAAAGTTCCCAGTACCTCTGCCCATCCTGGAAATAGAAGGTATTGGCAGACCAGTTTTCCCATTGTTTTCAGTCTTTGGCCTCAACGCTGCTCCTCTGTTTATGGTAGGATATGGGATAGTCCAGTGCACCATATCTCCAGCTTTGCCCTCCACCAAATTATCCACTGCCCATTGCTTCCTCCTAGACTTTCACAGGAGTGCCTAGGGAAGCCGAAATTTGTTCCTAAGGCCCAGCATGTACAAGAGGATATACTCTACATATCCTTAAAGGAAATAACAATTCTACTTCTGCTGTTCAGGGAGTGCTAGGGCTGGCTCAATAACTATGTTAAGCCCTCCTTATACTTCGGATTTACAGATTTCTGGGGGCTGGTTGAGGGCATATATTCCCAAGTGCTCATTCAATCAGACAAAACCAAAAAGTTTAGGAAGTTTGTCCAGTCTTTTGCGTTCAGCACTTCTTTCTCAGTGTACCTCCATTGTGAAACATTTCCTGCAAAGCTTACACAGATTGAGGAGGAAATTCAAAAAGGCATGTAAGCTCCTCATGTCATTCCAACAGAATGCAATTGCCTAAATTGATGTCATCCCTCTGATTCCTTACACCCCTAAAGATCAGCTCAGGTGGGTACACTAGAAGTTTCTAACACAGCTCTGGTGCTGGTGACTTTCTCTGGATCAAGTGCTTGCTGTTGACAGGGCATCCAGATCACCCCCACCAGCTGAGCTTTGGTTTGTGTCCAGGATCAAGGTCAGAATGCACCAGCTGGCTTCCTCTTGGGTAAAATCCATCTGGAAAAAGCACTTTGGGAGCTCACTGAACACACCCAAGGCACACATGGGTGTCTCAGCTTGATGGGACCAGGCTACACTAGTCCA
The DNA here is from genome assembly GCF_027477595.1 of Haemorhous mexicanus. Taxonomy (NCBI): domain Eukaryota; kingdom Metazoa; phylum Chordata; class Aves; order Passeriformes; family Fringillidae; genus Haemorhous; species Haemorhous mexicanus. The sequence continues at coordinate 99,844,748 of NC_082341.1, read as the reverse complement.
GAAAGGCTGCCCTGGAGGATGTGTGCCATGGCCATGCAGGGCTCAGTCCCAGCTCTTTTGCTGAACACATCTGCTCCTATTGGTCTGTGTGACAAGTGCAGGCACAGCCACTGTAGCTGTGCAGCTCGTCCCAGAGCTTACTGCATGTGCACATACGTGCGCGGGGCCGTGTCACCCGCACGCGCGTGCGTGCACATGTGTGTGCACGTGTAATTTATCATTTTTTTGTGTGTGACACACCAAAAATAATGTATGAGCTCCCTCTGCTGCTTTATACAAAGAAATTAATCAAGAAAATTGCTTGCAAAGCTGAGAGCATTTTAGTCATATCTTGCTGATAATGCTGTATGCACAAGTAATACTAAAAATAAGTGTCTATTATGCTTGCAAAGCACTGTCCAAACATTAAATATTTAAATAAACAAAAGAATCTGTGCTGGATTTTTTGACTCATAAAATATTCCAAATATATCTGTTTTTTTCAAATGAAACATGTCAACATTTTAGGTAAGAGAATGTTTTCTGACTTCCAAGAAAGTATCAGTAAAATCAGTGAAAGCTCTAGTGAAAGGTAAGATACATTAAATATATTTAGGGTTTTTTTCTCTTCTTAAAGGAAATAAATAATTTTTAAATGCTTAACAATAATAATTTGTTGGGTTAGAAGTTTTTGGATGTCTTTTGCGCTGTATTAAACAAGCTTTATATAGTTAAACAACATGTCATGAGCTACTCTTGAAGTTTATCTGAACTTCTGAGTCCCATAGAAAAAAAAAAACAGACTACTTTAGTGACGAAAACAGACCCGTGCAGAAGAATATTGTTCTAAAAAGTTTAAAAAGCTCTAAAATATATTTTTTTCTTTTCTTTCCTTTCTCTTCTTCCTAATTCTTCTGCTTTTAAAATGATGCAAGAGCACTAACTGAAATACATTATTTTATGCATTTGAAGGGTAATTTTGATAAATTGACTTGCAAACAGGTTATTTCCTGAAGGGGTAAGATAAAAAGTGTATCTCTATGAATATATTCAAAGAAAAAGTTAGATCTGGATGAAAATTCTTAGTCAGTTTTTCATCCTGAAAAGTATAGGTCTAGTTAAACAGGAAAAAAAGGATGTATTTCTATCAATTCAAATAATCGGTTTGAATGACTTTTGAAAGAATTTTTTGACATTTTGAATTGCGGAATAATAGACTGAAGATACCCCTGGAGTTATCTGATCCCTGCCCAAATTAAAGTGTCTCAATATTGCTTAAGTGGATGCTTTTCTCTAAAAATGTACTTTAATTTAAAAAAAAGGAAAAGATATGCAAGAAAATCTCCCAAAGTAGATGAACATTTTGAATCATACTAGGCACTAAATGTGACACAAAGCAAAGCTCAACTTTGCCTTAGAACTTAGTAAGAAATTAAAAAAAATACTTAACAAAAAAAAAGCAAATTTATTGTCAGAACTGTTCATGAACAATCATATTGTTATGTTCAGGGCTGCTTGGTTTCAACTGACAATGAGAGACACTTAGAACCAAATAGAAGAGATCTGTTGCTGGAATTGCACCAACCACATAGGCTGAGCCAAACACACTGGTGCTTCCTGAATATTACAGAATCACAGAATCATTAAGGTTGGAAAAGACCTCCAAGATCATCAAGTCCAGCCTTTGATTGGTCACCACATTGCCAGCACTATGTGCCATGTCCAGTCATTTCTTGAACACTTCCAGGGGTGGCGACTCCACCACCCTGAGCAGTCTGTTCCAATGCTGAACAAGCATTTTCATGAAGAACTTCTTTATGTCCAGCCAGAATTTTTGGTGCAGCTAGAGCCTATCGCTCATTCTGTCACTGGCTGCCAGGGAGAAAAGACTGATCCCCATCATGCTACAACCTCTCAGTCATCATAGAGAGTGATAAGGTCCCCCTGAGCCTCCTTTTCTGCAAGTTAAACAACTCCAGCTTCTTCAGCTGCACCTTGTAGGACTTACTCTCTACTTTCTACTTACTCTCTACTTATAGGACTTACTTTCTCTGCCTTCACCAGAAAGGCAATGAAGCTAGTGAAGGGTACAGAGTCTTTTAAGGAGCAGTGGAAGGAGCATGAATCTACAAGAACTATAAATGATAATAAACTTCAGTAGTTTCAAGTTTTCAGAAATTTTTCGTTGCTTTGACTACTTTTCCCTTTTGACTTACAGGACTGATCATTTCCATGGCATTTCAATACTTGTCTATCCACGATTCTCACAACACATTTGTTTAGTAATTATTTAATGCATGCTGCCTGTATCGGTTGAGTGTGACTATCATCCTTTCCTTAACTTTCACTCCATATATGTCAACTGTTGATCACAGACCTGTAACTGAAAGGCAATTTATTGTAGCCACTTTTAGAGTAGGACTTTTTTCTCATTTGACATAACTTTTCAAACATCTGTAACTTGTTTCTCTATGTGTATACAAATTGATGCCAAACTACACTAAGCATGTAGCTATCTGTGTTTTTTCCACCATTAACAACTTAGCAAGGAAAAGAGGCATTTGATATTCTCCTTTTTTGTCAAAGCTTGCTTTTGTGATTCTATAAGAAAACAATATTTCTATCTGATTGAGTGCTGAGCTGGGATGTTGAGCTTTACTAAATAACAGGTATGACAGAGTCCTCCTTAATTGTTCTGTATGTTACTGGACCATGTTGCTCAGGACTGTAACTATTGGGTAGCTGCATTTAAAATGAGTGCACCTCTCACAAAAACTGAGCTTTAATAAGCCATCCTTATTTGTCCACATTTGCCAGCCCTTTCTACCATGGCACTGTCTCTGTAAATACTTCTGATAACCGAATTTGGGTCTAATAAATACACTACTCACTGATGGAACTATAATGATCCAATCTGCAGGCTTTGCGCATATAGGAGTCGATGAATCAGATATTCTAACACAGGCCCTGATGTCTCTTCTGGCAACTTCACCACCTCAGTAGTTTGTGTTTTTCAGTTTTAAATTGGTAACATTAAATGTCTTTAATAGGTTATTACTGGAATCCTGTAGACAACAGAGATGAAGTGAATACAAATAGAGTACTTGACAAATCACAGACTGTAATGGTTGGCAGATTCCATTGGCATTTTAGTAATGTGCTTAGGATCACAGATATTAGAGCTGGAAAAGACACAAGAGGTGAATTCCTAGGTTGAATGAAGGAAATGGCAGAATTTCTGTTGAGTTCAATGTGACCAGTTGCATTAATAGTACTGCAATATATCCTCTTCCAGTACTGATCACAGCACTCCAGTCTGTGTGCAGTTGTACAGGAGTTCCTTGAATCCAGGCACTGAGGCTTGGTAGGAAGTATGTAGCTATAAGCTTTATTGATATCTGTACTCATTTAGCACTGGCCAAACTCCCAAGGTCCTTTCTCTGGGCTCATTCAAAATTTACTAAATTTCCTCTTGTTGTAAAATCCTGGTCAGGAATCCAAGGGGATGTACCCGGGACATTACACAGAACAGGTTGAAGGGACTGAAAACTGTCACAAGATCCAGAATGACTTCTGCTGAGCTCCGCAGATGTTTCCAGCAGGCTTATTTATTGTTGTGTGTTGGAGCCATGGGCTTCTTCTTAAACCTTGACTCTTACTGTTTTCTACTGTCATCAGAAATATAGATGACCCATTAAAGAGGCAACAGAGTATGCTTTTGATAACAAGACTCTCTCAGGTGGCAAACAGGCAGGAGGCTCCCAAGGAAAGGAGGCAGTTTGTGATGAGGGTTAGGGTTACAAGAGCAGTGCAGGGCACTCCAGTATTCTACACCAGATGCATAACTTAGAGCACCCTAAACCTCATTTGTGCTCATGTTGTCCTAAATATTCTTGAGTCCATTCTAAAAGTTGAGATTCAAGATCAATAAAGTGGAAATGTGGCTTCAATGCACTTTTCTACTTGTGGTCGTAAAGAGCATAAACTAAGAATTGAGTCCCTGGGCTGGTTGCACAGTTTCGCTGTCATTTCTCAAGGCTTCAAGCCTCTATTCTGCTAAATGGAAATTAGAGGCCAGTCTCCAGATATGAGCCCTTGAGAAGAAAAGCTACTAACAGCTGCAAAACTTTACCTGGTATATAACTAGTGCACTAATATATTCTGCTGATAAAATCCCATGGTCATATATTGTTTCAAATCCTTCCACTGACTTTCAGGCAGTAACTGAAAAGGAAAAATGCAAGGTGATCATTGCCTCAATAAAAACCTTTCAAAGCCAAGTGTAAATGAATGCTGTAAATTTCACATTTTTTTCCCTGTGCGTCTCACAGATCTGAGCTCTGAGGATCAATCAGTTGCACACAGGAGTCATGACCCTGCTCTCATTGCTCTAAGGAACTGTTGTCTCACTGCATGCTATGACCCTTGGCATGAACCTGGTAATATTACTACTTGTGGGTCTATCAACAACAAGCCCTCTGTGGTCTCAATGTGCTTAGGAAAACTTAATTCCTCTTGTTCCAAATGTAGGGATCTCTTTTGTGCCAATTACCCTTTGACACTGCTATTCAAGCTTACTTTTCCAAACATTGGTTCCATAAACACTAATCCCTTCACAGGGACATAGGCTGGCAATAGCAAGGAAAACTAGTGCAAAAATGTTTTCTTTTGATGTTCTGATTTTGGGATGGTTGCTAAATGTATGTCACTGCCTTTTAGGAAGCTTTGCATAATGGCTGGATAGCTGACTTCCTTGTTAGTTGATCTTTCAGTTTTCTTGTAGGCTTAGCAGACAGGTTGCAAACGTTTTGTGGTCCTCACAATAAGTGTTAGATCTTGCTATGAATGTATGGGTGAAATCAGATTTCTACAAATCACTGTTCAAATATTTGTTAGATTTGACTGCCTGGGTGGTCAGTCACAGTCTCAAAGAAATCTTCTCTGTGACTATACTAGCTTTGGAAAAATATATTTCAGTTATTTCTACATTCTTGAAGCAGAATCACTTCCTCTGACAAGGAGGTGAGTCCTGATCAAGCCAGCTCATGTGCTGCAGCACCAGCAGCAGCACTGTTCATGCCCACATGACTCTGTTTGCTGATTCCATGGAAGGAGCATCTGAGTGGTGCATGTATGTCTCTAAGAAACCATTTACATGTGAATTATCCATCAGGGGCTGGGAGGTGAAAATTTGGTACAGAACACACCAGAGCACTAGGGACTGCTTGGCGTTCTCCACTAACTTCTACACTGGTGACTTTTTTCTACCACTCTGTTCCTTTACTGAGCAAATAAATACCTTGGTCACTGGCTTCCAAGGTAAGGTCCTGGTACTTGTTCCAGCTGGGTGGCAGGTTGCCCCACCAGCAGGCAGCTGGGCAGCATGGTTTAGGCTGTCTGTTTGCCAGGTGAGCAGGCTGATGGCCCTGGCATACAGCAGCACTGCAAGAGACCTGAAGGAGAGGAAGCACACCTGATGGCAGCTTGTAGTTTGACAGCCTGGAGGTCTTTCACAGACTCATCCAAAGCACAAATGCCACTTCTGGGTCTTGAGAGGGGCAGAGTGAGCTTAAAAAGGATGAGGGCTGACATTGAAAGGAGTGTAGTCGTGGTAGATTGGACTCTCTTCCTGATCACTGATCTGCTTAGGGGCTTTAAAGAACGCACTGCCTTGTGCTTAGCCACAATTTCTGTACTTTGCTGTGACTTGCAGAGCTAGACTATGCTCCTCAGGGCAAGGCTGGTGCTGCCTGCCCATCTTCTCAGCGGGGCTCCTTGGGTTGTACTCAGCCCAGCTCCTGACACACCATCCCAGATGCTTCTCTCCCTGGAGGGGAGCAGGGAAGCTCCTGTGCAGCTGTGAGGGTTGTAGCATCAGGTTCACTTTTCAGGGTTACATTGGATGGTCTTTTTTATTGTGATGTTTTCTTCTTCCTTTTCCCCAGGATGTTTCAGTCATGTCCCATGGGGGTGCTCAAAGAAGCAACAGTAAATTTCCTTCCCTTAACAAGTGGCACTGGTGAAACTGTGCTCCCATTGCTATTGTCCTGGTCTTAGTTTACTGCCAAATCCTGTTGTGGGTACACAGCAAAAAGGGAAGTTTTTTGTATATATACTTTATGTATTGTAAATGGCAATATTTTTTGCTCAGAAAACTCTTTGCCTAAGCTGAAACAAAGAATGGGGATACCCCCAGCCTCAAAGAAGAGAGCTTTGGAAAGTTACATGTGAAGGAAAAAGAGATATACAGCCTATCCACTGAATTTGTATGAACTGTGTTTTTTCTGACATGTTTTTTCTGACATTAACTAATGGCACTGAAGTTTTTGTGGCCTTTGATCTTTGATCTCTGATACTGATTATAGGAATTTAGTTTAAAAGGCCTGACTTGGGTCATCTATTATTATTATTCTGGTAGGGTTATAGTAGGTTTAGTGTTTTTGTTTGAGCAGCTCAGTTAATTTTAGGTGGAAAGTGCCTCATTCTCCTGTGGTTAGCACTTTGGGTAGTCACTTCCTGAAGAGCTTCCTGTCTGATGGCTCCCTTTGGGCACTTATTTCCAGTGAGTTAAGGTGGGCTTTTGGGTCAGAGCTTAGAGAGCTGTGAGTCAGGAGAGAATCAAAGACGATGTATTTTTCTCACTCTCTCTATCTCTGTGCTGCTTTATTTCTGGAAAATCAAATATAACAGTTTAATCAAAAAGGAAGTGGGAAACAATGTAAAAATACTGCCTAGCTTTTGCACAAATAAAGAATAAATGAAATAGAAGCATATTCATCAAAATCCAAGTCAATACTGAAATAAAGTTGGCCCCTGTTGGTATATGCAACATAAAAGGAAAATAAAAAAAAACATAGGGAGCAAAGCACTTAGGAAAAGGATTTTTTATTTTGGTGAAATAACTGTTTTTCAGAATATAATAGCAGTAACACAGTCTATGCATAAATGTTATGAGGGGGAAACTTAGGCTTTAAATTAGGTGTTTTCCTTTCCATGCAAAAAAAAAAAAAAAAGAATAGCAGAGAATTGCTTTGGACACTGTTAAGAACTGGAAATTACAACTTGGGTATTTTGGAGGGGCTGAATTATAAAATTCAATGTGATTGATGCTGACAGGGCAGATGGGCCCTTTAAAGTCCTGGCAAGGCAGGAGGTCACACTCCTAATACTGTGGCATACAGGGGAATCCACACAGGGAACTGGGAACCCTCCCAGGGGCTCCCAGGCAGCAGCCCTAAATAAAGTTCTGGTGCAGAAGGAGTACTGAAAATGCTAATAAATAGATTAATTAAAAAGAGAAAAAACCATGACAAAGCAGGCTGCAGAGGAACCATCAGTAGGACCATCAGTCTTACAAAGTCTGAGGGAAACTGCTGCCTGTTTTTTGTTTGTTGCTCTTTCTCTTACACTGAGTTTGGGGAAGAGCTGCTCAGGAGCTTTCCCTGGCATGGGAAAGCAGCATTTGGCCCTACGATCTAGTGGAAAATGAGTTGAGGTTGCCAACATCAGTTACACAGTGGCTCTTAGGAACTGACTCCTGCTCAGATCAGCACACCTGCTCCATCCTCCTAGAGAGCTCTAATAGCTTAATTCACCACTGTGCCAGAAGGTACCCACTAGGGCTAGAGAGCATTTCACTCTCTTGAGTGGAAAAGGTTCCACCCAAGAAGATGCAATGACCCACCCAAGAACAGACTCTAACAGAAGACACTGACTTTTTGCCACACCATAAGTCAAAAAGGTAGCTTGGAAAGTGGTTGGGAAAACTTGATGGTGAGCTCTTCCCTTGGATGATCAATAGATGCATCAGGTTTTCTGATGGTCCTGAGTACTGAGATGGTACTGAGTAGTGAGGTGCTGTCAAAGAAAGGCTTTATCAAATTTGATTCCTTATGATTTGTTCTCATCTTGCTCTTTAGGATTTAGGGAAGGTTTTGGGATGGAGGAGTATATTTTTTTAATAAAAAGTTGGGTTCATATGCCAGTATAATTCTGCTGTGACTTTATCTATGTTATCTGAGTGAAATCTCTTGATGCCAAATGAATGACTCTGGATAATGCAAAAATAAAGCTGTACAGATTAAGCCAAACTTGCCTTGCATATTGTCCAAGAGCCATAATCCCACGAAAAATACAAACAGAGTAAAAGGCAGAAAAGAGCAAGAAGTTCATCAAATTTTTCATTTCCCTTTCCACTGATGCCTTTATGATAAATTGATTTCATAAGAAACAAATATCTGGGGAAAAAATGGGACCCAGCTTCCTCTTGGCCTTGAGAGGACACCTGCAGAACTTCATAGTGTGTTTCACAGAAACCTTTAATCAAACCACCTTGGAGTCCTACACAGTCATTGGGGTTAGAGAAACTCCAGTTTACTGCAGTTGGGAAGAGGCCAATAAATGGATCCCATTGCCAAGTGGTTGTGGTACTCATAAAAGTTTCTCACAGGAGATTCCATTTTAAGCACACTTCACATGCAGGGAAGACATTGGTTTTATAGTGGTTTATAATGTGGCCCTCATTGGACTCAACCTAACTTCTGGTGCCAGAGATAGGGGGTCTGTTCAGTACAGGATGCAAAGTGACCATTCTCCATATTGACCTTTTCATCCAGAAATGGGGAGAGAAAGACAGGACCTTTGTCTGAGGATATTGGTCAGGTAAAAGCATGGAAACAGAAGATCAGAATGCCAAGGGAAGCAGAAAAAGTCACCAATGCAAAAACACCCTTATGTATACATTTGTCTTGTGTGAGTACCCTCTGCTCTACCCAACAGAGGTTGTGTTGCACCTACTGGCTGTGATGAGTCCCCTTACCCCTAGTGTCATTGAATGTGCTCTGGCAGGCTTGCATTTCCTGACTGATGTTATTTACCATGAGTATTGGAAAGACAGATGTGCAGTTTGCCTCCTGGGCAGGAGAGCAACTGCCTGCAGAATGCTGTTAGCTGGGAAATTTAACTGCATAAACTGAAGTGCTGTGAGTGATGATTTTAGAATTGGCATGTTCTCCTTTCAACTTATAAACCTATTTTGATATTTATATAGAGCCATAAAATGTAGCAGAAAAGTTTTAATATATTTACGTTCATAGGACAGCTACATATATCCTGAAACCAAAGCTGTTATTTTTGTTTTCTTTACTTGTTATCCAGTAATATTTAAATTATTGATCACATCCACTCAGGCTTAGTAAATCTTGCATTCACATGTAGCTTTTTAATGACTGAAATAGCGATTTCTTTGAGTTTGTGGATAATAACGTTAATAGGCATATAGTACTGAAGAGCTGCTTTAACCCACCTACCAAACTAATATGTCTGCCATGATGCTGTCATGGTTACCTTTGATGTGAAATCACCATCTTATTGTACAAGAAAGGAGGGGCAATGCTGTCTGGGAAGAAGAGTTTAGATGACAATGACATTGATTTCTAAGATGAGGTTCTGCTGTTATCTCTGCTGCTTTGACTTTCCTGAAGCTCTTAAGATTCAGCTGAGGGTAGGAATAGAAACAAAAAATGTAGCTTATAGAGGAGTAAAGAGTGTTCCTCATTTATCTGGCAGAGGAATAAAGAATGAGATGGAAGGACCCTCAGAGATTGTGATGTATTTGCTAAGAAAGAGACGGATGGAGGTAGAGTGAGTGGAAAGTTTTGATGAAGTTGCAAGGACTGAATAAATGAAGTTCCATTCAGAGTGGGAAGTGTGGTCTTCAACATCACCACTAGTTTGGCTCCAAGTCAAATTAAATAATAGATGTTTTCCTTGACCTTGTGCTACTTTCACAGTGTGTTACACGATATGTTCAAAAATTAAACTGCCTCTTAATAATACTCCTTACTTTGGTGTTATTATTGGAGTACCACATGCAGCCTAATCTTCCAGGCTTCACTTGGACAAAACTTTCAGTGTTTTCAGAGCAGGTTTTGCCAAAATGTCCAAGAAAAGCTTGTGAATACAGTTTAATTTCAGAGCAGTACTATACATTCCCAATGCTCACTGAAACGGTAGCTGAAATAGGTTGAAAATACAACATACAGCAGAAGTGTTTGGACATACATCCGCATTGTTTGTTTTCATCAATCTGGAAATCCTACAAGATTGTCTGGATGCAGCAAGAGAAGAGTGAGTCTGTCCAATGGGAATAGAATAAAATTCTATACAATAGAATAGAGTTTAGGTTAAGTTGGAAGACACAGATGGATCCCCCTTGGAATCATCTTGTTCACCTCTGGTCCCTAGAAAACATTCAGTAATGGGCCAACACTATCAAGGATCTGTAACGGTGAGCTCAGAACTCTTTCAGATCAGCATTAATGGGATGTGCCTGAGCTTGTAAGGATGCCTAGTCTGCATTTTTATGGCTGCATAAATAACTTGGCAGACTAAATTAATGCACAAGCCAGGTTAAGACCTTTATAAAAGAAAAAGATTGTTGCATTATTGGCATTAATATGATTGAAAGGGTTAGTGCAGAGATATGATGCCATATGGTGGCAAGCAAGGCCTGTGGTAAGCTTTCTGCTGGGAAACAGGGTGTCACCTTAGGGAAGTGCAGTGGAGGGTGACTAGAGCACCACTCATGAAGATCTTCCTCAGGTTTTCTGTTTCATGATTGGTAAGTAAAGGAATGGAGAATTTAACTATCCTGACCTGCTGTGGAGTCTAGAGAATTTATAGACTTTTCCGGTAGGACTTCTCCGCTAGAAGAATTCCTGTTGTATCCTGCACAGTACTTTTCCTTTATTTGTACTTTGCCTGCCATCTCCAAATGTGCATACCATCTTAGCCTCAAAGAGATGTCTTGTTCAGAAAATGCTGCCTAAAGTGAAGACATTGGAAGACTTCTCAAAAATACACTTGGATGTATTTAAGCATTCGGGTTTGAAATAGGTAATGATCAGAATGTGCACAAAGCACTGGAGGGAAGGACAGAGAATGAGGAGGAAGAAGCAGAGCTCAGCGTTGTCAAAAAGCCACAAGACCTTTGAATTATTACACTGAAAATTGAAACTACTTTATCAAAATTGATGGAAGTGGCATGTAAGGTTGTACTCCCCTGTACCTCACATCCAAAGTTTACACTTTGAAATATGTTTATCTGTAATTCAAACCTAGGAGTCTGAGAGACCTCAAGTTATATTTTTAAGTAGTCTCTATTTATATGACTCTGTGCATGATGACCCTTTGGACACAGAAAGACAGGTCGATGTACTTTGAAATCAAAATTACTAAATACATATACACACAGACACAGACACACACCCCTTTCATTCCACTCTTCCCCATGTGGCAGCTCCTGCAAATTTGTCTCTTTAAGTCTAAGAAAAGGTCACAGAAATATTGGAATGTTATTGTCAGAAACTAACGCTGTAACTTACAGTATTATGCATATTCTTAAAATACATGTGTGTGCAGACTCACATGCACACACTGTGCAAACATACTCTGCCATGTGAGAGCACTTCAGAAAAATCATTACAATTCATCACGTATTGTGTCCTCCCCACTACTTGAGGATGAAAGTTTTCAATACTAATGCTGCAAAGTGGGTATTATGTTGATTTATGCTAATCGGTTCTATACATGCTGTCATATTATATTGTTAAGTGATGACATTGGTGAAGTACAGTTGCTTCCAGTGTTAACAGCCCACCAGTGCTGGTTTGTAAACAGCAGGGGAGCCACCCACCTCCACAGTCTCCATGGTCTGTTAGATGGGAACTGGGCACCTACACTCTTTCCTTTTCTAATGCCTTTATAGGCACAGCTAGATATAAGGAGATTACAAAGATGTTAAAAATGATGCTTTTCTCAAATGTCCTCTAATTTATTATTGGAAGCCTATTGTTTGGCTACAATAGGGCACATTATGTGCATTTGAGACCTTCCTTTGGAACCACCCTGACTTAGGAGCTGCAAATGTCTGTCCATGTGCCACATGGTAGAGTAACTTCCACGTGAGCCAAAAATTTTTGTGCCTTATGAGCAAGTCCTTACGTGTGTGCACAAGGAGGATTGTCCAGCTTCTGCACAGATGGGGAGGAGGATGGATGTTGCTCATGACCTCTCTGCTGTCTGCAGTAGCAGGACTACTCGAAAGGACTGAGAGGGATGAGGACTAGGAAGGGTGATGATTGACTGCTCTTCCAGACTCTGCCTTCTTCCCCCCCACACACCCAATGGCAGAGCAGGCTTGTGTGTTCCTGGGCGCCTTGTTTGTTTCCTTTGTCAGTGCTTAAGGGTACAGAGAAAAATGCTGGTCTTAAAGCAGCTGTGAAGGATCATTGTTTATTTGTCTTGTCGATGTGGGGTAAACTCTCAGCTGCAGATGATAGCACTTTGCTGTGTGCTGCACATGTACAGCCAATGAATGCTTCATCCAAGAGCTAGGCAAGGACTGCTGTTTTCATGTCCACTCTGAAAGAATTGTTTTAATGAAGGGGAGTAAGTCAAGTTTCTTTGAACTCCCTCTGTGTGTGATTTTGTGTTTGCCATGTCCTGTGCTTAAAGACCTTTATACAGCAAATTCAGTCTGGGACCATCACAGATGACTTTCATTGTCCAAAGTAGGATAGCGAAATATTTTGTTTGCATTTGGTATTTTATGTTAAGTAGCAGAATACGCAGGACATATTAGCTTCTGGTAAGTGTATAACACAGCTGATGTTCAACAGTGCAGTAGTAAAACATTGCACTATTTTGAAACAATCACTTAGGTCATGCTATATTGTGGCTAAAATAACATGACCTTCACCTATCTACCTGTTGTAAAACTTCACCTCAAAGGATGCATTCTAGCAGTGCAATTTATCTTTCAAGCAACTCTAGATTTACTAAGCCCAGCCTGAACTCAATTCTCTGCCTTTGATCAGTATATTAATTTAACTGAAGAGCCTCTGAAACAAAAGGAACATTGATAGAATGGAAGCAGAGGATAGAGAGAACACAGCAATACAAGCCTTTCTTGCAAAAGGAAGTTGCCCTGAAGAAGTAGCAATAGATCAAACACTCTTCATCACCAGGAATGTCTATGGTAATTGAAGTTAACACTGGAACATTTGTCTTATTGACACATCGTTTGTTTAAAAAGTAAACTCGGTTTGACTCATAGACTGTAATGATCAGCTTGTAACATGTGGTGGAAGAATTTTTAAAGGCTGTCTTGTGAGGTTTTTTAGCAGTACTTGGTACAAGGAGGGGTTGCAAGGGGCTGGGGCTGGGAAGAGTTGCAGCTATTGAAGTACTGAAGGGGAAACACTGAGCAGTTCTTGGGAGACTGTAAGAGAAAAGTTTATTGGTTTTCCCACTATTTTGTTTCTGAAGCTGGTGTGTAGCAAAAAACTCCCAAAAACATCAGGGAACTTCAGTCTGCTGGTGACCACCCTGGGGGCTATGCCTTCCAGTGAATGGCTTAATGACATAGGGCAAGCAGGCCCCATGTCACTGAACATTCTTGCATAGCCCTTCAGGAAGATAATATATGTCCACACTTCCTGCATTTAGGGTAGAGGCAGACATGCCCTCACCCCGGGCCATGGGGCTACTGCTGTCTCTCCCTGCAGACATTTCTCTTCTGTACCCTGATTACTCTGATGCATGGATTTCAGCAGTTCCTCCGAGCTGGATGGCATCCTGCATCCTCTTTTTCCATTAAATACTGTGTTTCTACATCAAAAGTACTAGCAGTAAATTACACTTTAATAATCATAAGTTATCTTGTGGGGAAATGTCTTCACACCTCTTTTTGCCCGGGGCATTAAACACCTCTGGCTATGTCCATGTGTGAGGGTGCATGTGCTTGAATATATGAGAGTGTGTGTGTGTGTGTGTGTGTGTGTGTGTGTGTGTGTGTGTGTGTGTGTGTGTGTGTTTAGGAATGAGTGTCCAGAGTTTGCCATGCACATTTTCTTGCACAAAAGAGACAGAACAATCTGTCTTGCCATCACTAAAAAGAGCAGCAGCCGTGCTCATCTAAGATAAAGAACACCCTCTTCACCAGTAGCACATTTGGGCTGATTGCTGTTATTGAAGCAGTTTATTAAGTACACAAGAAAGTCCAATACAACAAATTCAGAGAGAGAGAAAAGTTGCAAAGGCCAACACAACAGTTCTTCTGTGAATCTATTCATTATGAAGTCATTTGGGTTGGTCACTACTTTAGAGGGAAAATGATATTTTTGGGGGGAAAAAGAAAGGAGAAAAAATTTATAAAAGCCAAAGTGCGCTATCTTTTTTTCCTCTCCCTGAGCTCAATTTTCTGATAATTTCTGGTATTCACTGAATCAAATGGTGACTGCTGATTGTTTTGATGATAAATTGCCTGCAGTGCATGTGGGACTAATTACGAGATGGCACATTTCATTCTGCCACCTGTATAAACTATATTTTAGACAGGCACAATAAGGGAAGTATTCCCAACAACACAAGATTTGGAAAAGCTGCAGACCTTCTCCCTGTTCCCTCCCCCACCCTTACTAAGGGAAAAATTTGTAATAAAGAGTTGGGTCTTGTGTCTATAATATGGGAAAAACCTGAGGGAATAGAAGGATAAGGAAGAAATCAACCTGGAGGATCTACAGGAAAGGAGAAGTGGGCTTCTGGGAGAAGAGAAAGAGAAGGGCAATATATCCGTAGAGAAAAAGAGATCAAAGGGAGTAAAAGACCTGAAAGCAATAAGATTGTTTTGGCACATGAGAGGGAGACGATGAGGCTTAGGAAGTTGGCCTGGGGAAGTAGATGCTCAAAAGGTACAGGGAAAGAGCTAAGAAGAAAGAGACAAAATCTGGGTCACACCCTCCTTGGTGACTGAAGACTGCTTGATATGGTTTGGAAAAGTGAAACAGGGTGAATTCTGACCTCTTCTGAATCACTGGCATGGCTAGGACACAAGCATTGCAATCACAAGAGGCAAAAGGGAAGTCACAGATGCTTTTTGTCTAACCTTTCTCTTGCTTCTTCTTGGAGGTGAGGTCGTGTACAATTTGATTAGTATTCTTTTGAAAGAACACTTTTTTTTTTTTGTGAAAGAGAAAAACTCTAAATTGTTACAAACCATTTTATAAGTTGCACTTGGTATTTGTCTCAGTGTGTGTAAAACAATGGGACAGAATATTCAAATTTTTGGGTTTTTTGAACAAGGAGTCCTTATTTTCTATAGCTGTCTACACACTGTTTTTCTGCCTTTGCCTTTGCTCTCTGCAGATGTCAAGAGAGTGCAAGTGTGCATGAAGGTCCTTGAGTAAGAGAGAGAATAAGAGCTAGAATTGTTATTTCATCCTGTGTTCTACACAATGTTGTTGTCATGGCCCCTTACAATAGCAAATAAATAATCTTCCTCCTGTCTTCTCTGCTCCAACAATGGTGCTTGTATCTTCCATCTTGTCCAAAGGTCCCAGTGCAATAGCTGACATACAACAGCACATCACTGCTGCTCATCCATGCATGTATGCATGTATATGTATTTACACATTATCATCACATTGACTGGCTGGAGCCAGCTTTTGGTTATATAGTCTTCAAACATTCTAAGTCCCTTACTGCCATTGTGTTTTGTATATTGCATTACACCCCACCGGGATGTCACCAGGATTCCAGTAATTTCGCTTTGTGATACGCTTGTAATCTCCCAGAACAAGTACTTGTGACCTAATCTGTGTGTATCACTCTTTTCCTGCCCAATTGCCATTCAAGCACAAAGAAATTATTTCCAAGAGAATTATCTTCATGTGTGTTTTGCTGTTCTTCTTGCAAAAGACTGGTAAAAGTCATGGTCGCTTTCTTAAGCCTTTGCTTATCACCACAAGAGACAGCATTTCCAGTGACGCAGACTCCTGTCTTTTTCCTGGTATTCCTGAGAAGAAGACACCAGACTCATTCTATGTGAGCTGAGTGTCAGTCAGATTTTCCCTAAAAACTCCTGAATGCACTTCCCACCTTCTCAAACTGATATTGAGGGTTTGGGGGATCAGGGTCCCACAGAGTGTATGCACATACGTCCCAGACAGAAGTGGGAGACACAAGTGAGTACTCCCACCAAAGACTGCTTGAAGAGTGAATGCATCTATGTCATTTGACTTCAGAGAACATACTCAGGAAAAGGTGGGAGGAGATAATGCTGGGAATGCAGAATCATGATGGAGTGTCTTGTCCTGGTAAAATTCTGTCTTGCCCTTCAGCAAGTACAGGTAAATCTGAACCTGAAGCTCAAAGGCGAGAAACATAGTCTGTCTAAACTTCACTGGCAATGACACTATGCAGAGTTTCTCTTTTGTCATCCATCCATCCAGCCAGCTAGCTAGCCAGCCAGACACCTGGTTATACTTTGGAAAATCATAGCCATTTGCAGGGTTTTTTATACTGTAACACACTGTAATTTTGCCTTTAACTTTCCTTGTGCATAAGAATGGTTTATGGACTACCTTTACAGATGAACTATTAGGAATGCCAGGGGAAAAAAAAAACGGCAAAAGCAGCAGATTGGTAGAAAAGTATCAGTGTGAAGTCCCAACAATAAATCCTTATTCTATGGTAATAGTGTAATTTTGGATTTTATTTGATGGATTTCCTTTGCCTTCATATCTGAGTGTATATGAGACAACTTTGAGTAAAAAACAGTGTGTACATCTTGTGGTGGACACCTGTGCAGCAAAAACATTGCCTTCCAAGGAAGAGTTGAGCCTGTAGTTGTGCGATAAAGGAGTCTTCTTGGATGCACAGACAGGAGGGATGGGGAGCTGGGGACCTGAAAACTGGAAAGTGGGAGAAAAAATGAAAGCTGTGGATGAGTCCTAGACTTTTCTGGGACCTCAAATTTCCTTGAATCTTTTTGATCCCCAAATCAAACTTCCTCTCCAGTGTCTGCATTTGTGTTCCATCTCTGTATCAAATGAAAACAATAATGACATTGAGGTTAAATAAGCCACTTTTTTTTACTGTTATAAGTAATAAATCTGTTTAAAGATACATTACTACTTTTCTTGAGGGATAATTTAGACTATGTATCAAAAGGAAAATCAATAGTTTTTTCCTTTACAAATAATTACTTGTTTGACTCCTTTCTATTTTTTCTTTTTTATTTATTTTGTCTTTAAAATATTTCTACTGAATACTGAAGGGGTCTTCTGCTTTAACTCTAAACCACTAACACTTGCAAGACAGAAGCAGCAAAGTTATCCCAGAAAGCCTTACGTGAGATGGTTTCAAATGCCATTCATGCCCTGCAGAACGTAGCCAGAGATTCAGGAGCTGGCATAGGCTCCTGTTCACTGCACTACAGCATGCAGAGGGTGAAACTCATGTCCTGAAAAAATGAACCTAAATGTGGTCAGAACAGAACAGGTTATGAAAGCTTTAATTTTGATCAGGTAAGGTTTCTCAAGGAGATGCTGTTTAGTTTTCTAGGCAAATAAAGTTTAAGACCATCTGAGACAGATTAAAAATAAGAGGTAGGAAAACAGGAAACTATTTTAATAACATAATGTTTTCAACTTCTCCTCAGTATGTACCTATGAGAAAAAAGATTTTGCTTATTCATACTTTCTAGTTTGGCAAAATCTATGCTTCTGTGTTCTCTTTCCATTTTATTGATGAAACAACCATAAGTCCTGAAGTCTCAGGGAGAACAGTAACCAAATAAAAAAGTTTTTTCTTCCAAAAGATAATGCTTTGAAGAAACATTTTAAAAAGTCAAAGATTAAAGTACCTGAAAACATGAGGTAGCCTGCGTGATGTTCTGTCTTTTCTAGTCTCCTGTTCTTTTGAGCCTAATCTTCATATATTTAGCCTTGGACTATCAGTGGTTCTTCAATTTTTTTGCTTTTTATTTTTAGATTTTAGGTTTAAGAAAACTCTTAAGTGTTTTTTTTATCGGTATCATTAAAGTAGCATGGCTTTGTGTGGACGTGTTTCAAGTTTGCCCTTTCTGCAATCTTCACCTATAGTTGTATTTGAGATAGATATTTCAAAGCCAGATTTTAAATGAATTAGCTGAAATACTGGCATGAGCAGAGTGGCTGCTCACCTTCGACCATGTCAGCATGTTTCACCAGGGCAAGCTGGGCTCTAACTCCATCAGGCTGCACAATTATTACAGCTAGGCTGGATATGTCAATAGGAATTACAACCACATGTTCCAGTTACAGAGCAAATGCACTTTAAGGTTTTTTAATATAATTCTTACCCTATTTGCATCATAGGCATAGTCAAGACTATTAAAACTGCCCAAGAGAGTTTGGAACTGGTTAAATATATTCACTGTTCACTTCACTGAAGCTCAAAGACAAACTCATCTGTGATTGATACAGTTTTACTTTTCTGGAACTCCATAGGATTTCTGTCAGAGATTTTGTGAGCAGGGGAATTTGTGAACACCCCCATTTTCTGGGGAAGCTTTCTCTTTGAATGCTTCATTTGTGAAAAACCATGAGGTTTTGGAACATTGGACTCACTGATACTTTCTGTAGCTCCTGGCTGCTCATGTTTTAGCTGAAGTACGATGGCATTCATCTCATCTGGTACAGGCTCAGTTCTCCAAAGGAAAAAAGTAAGAAGCAAATTTTTAGGACTCAGCATCTTGCATTTCCTGATTGTCTGTTTAGGCTGATATTTAGTTCAAATGAAGGATAAATAGTTGGCAGAGGCACATTCCTCTCACTTTCAGGGGAAAGGTGCGTGGGAGTGAGGGGCTAAGAAAGTCTTAATGAAAATGCACACGGTTAGAGAAGACAACATTTATTTGAGCATTCTTGTTCCTTCTTCACTGTCTGGAAAGTATTTGAAGTGATAACAGGGAGACAACTAAAAGTGGATGGTGAGTAGTAGGCAGAAGTTGTTACATGATGAAGAAGGCATTTCATGATGGAGACCTACTGAGGGATCTAACACTTGCTTGAATGTGCACATTAATAACACCTTAAACAAATGTCAAACTAAAACTGTTGAAAAGGGATGGAAAAATATTCATTCATCTCCTATTAAGATAGTCTTAAATTCTACTCTCAAAATAGATCATAGTGTATGTAAACTTTCTTATGAACAAACAGGGGCAAATCCACCCTTTCAATGCTGGATATATTTTTATCTCAAAGTAACAGTAACTTCTTCTACTGCTTTTACTTTTCCTCCATAAAAGTAAAAAATGTAACTAGCAGCAGAGGTAGTTGTAGTGCCAGTTCTGCAAAGCATTTAAGAATGTGCTGAAGTGCTTCCCTATGCAACAAAGCCATAGCACGTGCTTTATCTTAAACATGTGCTCAAGTCCCATTGAAAGCATCAATGTTTAAACACGTGTCTAAATGCTTTGCTGTACCAGAGCTCCAGGCACAATTAGTTGTCCTTTGAAGCCAATGGGAATCTTTCCAGTTCTTTCAATAGGTATCCCATCAAACAATAAATCTCAAATGTTAAATAATCAAACCAAAAAATAAAAAAGAAATCTGTTAAAGGTAGTTGCTGACTGCCTATTCAAATAACAAATAAATATGAAAAAAAAGCTAGATGTGGTCAGAGCTATTTCAAAAGCAGACACAAAGAGAGATGAGATTCACTTAATAAATTATTTGTTCAGTTGTATATTGAGCATGTTCATTCTGCTAAGCTATAAACCCGTATTTATATAATTTTTTGATGATTCTGTTCACTGTGGTCCCGATTCAGCAAATTACTTAAACAGGTGCTTTGCTTTCTACATCTCTAAGTCCAAAAGTCAAAGTGGATCCACATGTATTTGTGGCCAGTCAATGAAATGGAGCCTAGAAGTTGGCTTTGCTGAATGTCAGATCACAAAATCCTTCCTCCACAAAGAAACAGCTATCCAGAGAAGAATTCAGTATATAATAGTTTTACAGCCTATATCTTCTCACGCACAGACATTACAAAAAACATTTTGTAAAACAGAAAAGTGATAAAAAGCAAACAAAAAGAAGGCAAGTAAATCAGAGCATTGCATTGATTTGATGATGGTTTAACTTTTTAGGCTGAGAACAGCTTCATAAAGTTAATTTACTCGTTGCAGGATCCTTGGAAATGATACAGCTACTCCATCAAAGGCAGGAGACCAGACAGAGACCACCAAACTATTGTTCTGGGTGGCAACAAATATAATACAGAAGGTCAGATTGAAGCAAATTTTCCAAACTGGATGAAAATAAAGCTCAAAGTTTTAAGGTTAGATGAACATTTCTCAACTCAAATATGATTTTTTTTTTAATTGTTACATAGAAAGAGTTAATATGGCAGAAAATTTATTTTTCAGTAATTCCTTTTTTGTTGTATAACTTAATACCTATATCACATTAGAAGTCTACACGGTATCTTTATAAAATAAATTGACACGTTGCATTACCCCTCAATATGACAATTTTACACTCTTGACACAGAAGGCATGACAACATTCTGCTTAAATGCTGCAAGGCTGAAGCAACGACAGGCATGCTGATGTCTGCTTTGTGAAGCTTCAGTCCTTGACATTGCATCATCTTTGCCACTCGGGCTGGGTAAACCTCAGCACTGCTCCCCTACCCCCTGCTGACAGCCCTTCTTCTTCCACAGGAAAGGGACACAAATTGCTTAGGTGACTTGGCCATGGTGGCAGGACAACCCTCTTAGTGCATGAGAGGCAAAATTGACTCATGACATTGGGACATCTCTGGGCTTCTGACCACTCGGTGGGACCCTCATCTTACTTAAAATATTGATTGCACATTATAAGCACATTATGGATGAAATCCAAAGTGCACTGATTGATTCTTTGAGCATCAGAAGCATTTTCTACCTTTTAAGACAGTTACAAAAGCAGAACAAGTGATTCTGGAAGCATTCCCTCCTACACACCAGGTCTGAGCCCAGAACAATTCCCTTTGATATTTCATGGCTTTTCTGCCTTGCTTTCTCTAGCTTTAGTATTGACTGAGTGTACGCCGGAAAGGAATTGCCTTACCTGAGGGTGAGGCTTTGGAAGCCTCACTGTATCTGTTGTGTTTGTGGTGCTCTTGGCCCGAGGCTGACCAGGCCAGTGCATTGCTTCAGTGCTGGACGATGCTTCAGCTTCCTTTGTCTGTAAAATGGGAATGGAGATGTGCAATACGTGAAAAGCTGATGATGCATGAAACACTACAAAAATGAAGTGCAATATAAAGGCCAAGTCATTTTATAATTGTTTTCTGACTAAAACTGAATTAGATTCTCAGTATCAGAGCATTGAATGATACACTCCCATAGATTATAATGTGGCACGATAACATAGTCAGGTGTTGGTAAAAGCAAACTGATATTCCTAATCAGTCAACTTTATTAACCTCATAGAAGAGAACACAGAGAGTAGATATTGCCTTTCCTTTGTATTTTGTTAGCAACCTGCTATTGCCGTCATAACATATTATGAGCAAAACTGCACTGCAGATAAAGCATCTGTTTTGAATAAGCAGGTGTATGGCAATTTCAGAACCAAGCCCCAAATCCTAATTAAAGGTTGCTATTCCCATTTAACAAAAAGTGTTACTGAAAGTTAACTGCAGTATAACAGTAGCATATGGATGCACACACTCTTTGGATTATCAGGAGTCACCTAATAAGCAAGTGTATCCACAGCTTGCACAAGTTCTCCAGTGGCTTTTCTTTTTCCATTTTTCAGTGATGTATTTTAACATAAACAACATCACATTTTAAAAAATTTAAAAGAGGGTGTTGGACACCTTTGTGTCTAAAAACTGGTATTTTTAAGACAAATGGTGACCATTTCATTGCTACTAGTGGCATTTCCCATTTACACCATCTTAACTCTTGTTTGAATTAATGGCTCTGCTCCTGATCCTAGCTTTATTAACAGCTGTTCTAAGATCAATGGAGGATTCTGCTGCTGCTATAAAACATTTGATTTCACTTGTCCAACTTAAAAGGTGGAGAGTGCTCTGCTCTGTTTGGACCTCTTAGTAATTAAATCTATTTTGGACGGGTTGCTGGCTGTTTTAGGTAGATGATTAATAATCCTGTTTCTTAAAAAGTAATTAGGAGAACTAGAGAGCTCAGACAAGTCAAATACTTTCCTCCAGATGTCATCTGGATCTAGAAGGTTACGAAAATGTAGACACAACCTGAAAAGCATAGATCATAAAGCAGGAGCCTTTTAGTGCTTTTGAAGGAGAGGGAAACTTGAGGCCTGGACTAAAATAGTCTTCCATCAACCCTTTAGATCAACTTCACTACAAAGTCTGTGAGACGTTGGAAATAAAGCAGTTGGGCAGAAAAGACTATGAAAGTGATTAAATCTGGTGCTATCATAGACAGTAACTCCAGAAGTTATTAAATTATCCTACCCCTACTTTGATAACAGCTTGAGACATTTTGTGCAGAGGGCCCAAATGCACAAAAACTGCTATGTCCTACTAGAAAATAGGAAGAGAGAGACAAGATGATGGTACATTGACTGTTTGTACTATAGCCAGATAATATTGAGATTCAAACCTATCCCAGGTTCTTTTAGAGGAAGGCAAAACTTAGTAAACATCAAGTGAGGAAGTCAAGCTTTGAGTCAATACCTAGAAAAAGCTACTTCTCAGCCCCTAAAAATGATGCAGTGGAAGATGTACATTGTGTAATTAAATGTAAATGTGATACAAGTACCTTATGAAGCACTGCTGTCCTCTCATGCAGTGTTGCCTTCAAACTTGGTCATTCCTCCCACACTCTCATGCATGCATTTGGATACTGGTTTAAAACTTTATTACTTTCATGGTTAATGCTGATTTTTGCCTGCATATTAACACTACTGATGATGAACTTAGACTCTTAAAAATGTCTTGAATGTTTAAAGGAATAAAAAAATTAAGTACTTTCAGTCTTCTTTTATAATCTTCTAACTCTCAGCTGTTCTAGCAGCCTGTGGGAGAAACACTCTGAAAAGAGTTGCGTATTTATGAGTAGGATTTAAAGGCGCAGTGCCCCACAGATAAATGCATTTTATCAAATTCCAGTAGGTATGATACTGAGCTTATTGCTTAAGAGTTCCTACATCTGTCTTGCTTGGACTAAATTCTCCTTTTCGTGTATGAGACATGAAGACATACCATTCTAATCCTTGCTTAATGCAATGTGTTTGAGGTGTGATTCTTGTTGTGCACAGTGCTGTACAAATGCCAAAGACAAATCTTGTCTTTCTTTAAACTTCTCACAAACCATCATAATTTCTTTGAAAGTTAAGCATAATTTTTTTTTTTTTTTTGCTTGAATGAACAGAAAACATGTATATTCAATGCAGGGGGAATTATAGCTTGAAATGTCAGGACTGATGGAATAAGGGAAAAGGATAAATGTTCTTGTTAACTACTTTACCATGTTCAAGTGAACAAAGTAGAATGGAAATAACTTATCCAAAGTGATGTAGAGTGTGCCAGATTTTATGGCAAGACATAAGATTCATGGCTGTTATAATGTTATTCTATTTTTATTGTGCTGGATGCCAAGCAAATGAAGGACATGGAATATTTTGTTGGTGCTTTACTTGCAGGTGATTCAGTCCGAAATACAATCCACCTTTCTTTTTTATTTTTTTCCTTTTTTTAATAGTCATTGGACTGGCTTTAGAAAAATTATTGTTCAAGACTGAAAAGTGGTAGGAATACTCAGTGTTATTAGCAAAAACTGAGCAGAGCTTCAAGCCATGTAACATTTTTTTTTTTTTTTTTAAACATTGTGGTAGGCTTAACAGCTTGCTGCTTTTTAAGCCTTTGGGGAGCACCTGGCTCACATTTGCAAGCTTTTCTTCATGTTCAGGAGGGTGTGAAACTTACACTCCAGAGGCAAAAGCTGAGATTTGTTTACTCCTAATGTGGCTCCTGTCTATAGCAAGAATATATATATGGATACATATCTGTACATTTTTACATTAAAAATATGCTTATAATATGTACACTCTTTTAAACCTAAATTATCCCAGCACAGGAATTTGCAAACTTTTGAGAGTCTCTGTGAATCGAATATGGAGAAGGCTTTCTCATGCCATGAACTCCAGAAAGTTTATCATTCACTTTTTGCCACAAAGAGGTCAATAATGCAAAGGCAGGAGGAAGCAGAATTGAGTTCATCTGTTGATGATCACCAAAGAGAAATCAGCAATTTTTTTTCAGGATGAATTTTCAGTCATACTGAATTTTGTCCTACAGCCTATTTGTATTTCTATCATAATCTAGCACTGCCAGAAATCTCAGCCATGCTGAAGACTGCTATTGTTATAATACATAAACAGTATGGGTTATTTTAATGGACATATTGCCTTAAACTGAATTTTCACCATCTGTTCTGCCCCTAATTTTGAATGCAAAAGAACATATTTCACAATTACATCTGTAAGTAATGATATAAGTAATTTAAATGCATGTATATGTTCACACAATGCAGCAGACAGCTGGGATATTTTTTCTTTCAGGCACAAATCAAGGGAAGAAATCTACTAACTCCTCAAATAGCACTTCCCCCCTTCCCTTCTTGTTCCCTATTTAGTGAAGCTGTTTCAGTGCAGACACAGGTTTCCCAACAAGCCAATTTTGCTGTACCTAGGAGTTAAAAGCTTACTCAGTGAACTAATGCGCAAACTCATTTTTACAATGCTTCCCCTGTCTTCACCCAAATCCCCTCTGGCTTGAATGACAGTTTGGCAGATGCAAGGCATTAAACCAATCAGTTTCAATAGATGTTCAGGAGGAGACAGGTCAGGCTGTGTGGGCCAGTCTGTCTCTGCTTCTGGCTTTGCTTTCGTGCCATCCTTTTACACAGGCTTTGGCAAAAGTGCCCTTCTTCAGGTGAATCTTGGACTGCCTGGGATGCAAGCTGCCTGGCCACAGAGTGGGATTCACTACAGCAGAAATGGAGCACAAACTTAGCAGAATATGATAACCACAGCTATGTGGAAGGCTGCTATGAGACAATAAAGAAAGGAGACTATTTTGACTCCTATTTGCAAAATGTCCATTTTCAGAGAAGACCTCTGACTGGAATTTCATTCCTCTGCCAGTGTTTGTAAGGTCACGAGTCGTCAGTTTAATCACTCAAGTCATGCTATTCACTATAGCTAAACATTGACTGAATTCCTTGATACTTTGCAAAGAGATCTATTAAATGAGAGTTTAAGATGTATAAAAAAATGACTTCTTCAAGGTGCTATTTAGATAAAAGCTGATTTAACAAATCTTATTCAAAAGAAATAATGAAATCTGTAAAAGTTGGATGGGTTTTGGAAGATACCAGTGTCCTTCATATGTGCCATATGCATTTAGTTACCTGTATGTACCTGCTGACACTTTCTTGTCATGTCTGCTAGCAAAATGAACTGGGATACCAGAACTCACTGTAGCAGGAAGAGAAGAGGAGGCAATTGTAAATTTCTAGAACAAAATTTTAACAGGGACTAAACTATTGTTTAGTGCAAATTGCTACTAGGGATTACAGAGGCTTTTATTTCCTGTATTATCACTGCCTTTTTATGCAGCTGTACATTTACTACAGCTAGCTTTTTGCCATCTATGAAATAGATAACAGCAGTCAATTTGCATGGGCCTTATATTGTAGTTTGATAGTATTCTCTACAATGGTGCCCTTCAGACCATACTGCATTTCTGACTTTTTAACTGATAACATCTTTTTTATTGTAAGGAGGTCATAGCCAGAAACAATGAAATGCTGATTTATGACGACTGTCCCTAAAAGCTTACAGAGTTGCGAATGATGGAGGAAAATTATCAGTGAATATTTAGGTAAGGTGAGTGGAGTCATGCATTAGGAAAATTGGAACTGTGTTGGAGATATTAGGCATTCAGATTTTCTTACAGTATCTTGAAATTTATAACATTTTAGCAACTGGCTCTTTTCTCCATGGGGGTTGGGTGATTAGGTGTGTAACCACATATAAGATGTAGTCAGATAATAGCTGTCTGGCTATTGATATGCCAAGGAATGAAGAAGTGCTGGGGCCAGCCTCTGATGTGGGTTGCATTTGGTGCTGCAGCCCAGTCAGTCCAAAGACAATGGAAAGACTGTACCCATCTTCATCCCTCCATGGACTTCATGTGACTGAAACAAATCTCTAGATTATTGTTTGTCAGCAGTGTTGGGGTGGGTACCATCAATACCGAAAGGAAAGCTCCTCTGAACTGAAGTGAGGACCATAGAAACTGATTTTTCAAAATGATTAAACAGACGAAACTCTAGTTTATAAGTGGATCTGTCACAGTGTAAAGGAATTTTATAAAATCTTACTACAATGGGAAGAGAAGAGATGGTTTTCTCTAAAACCTGAAAATATGATCTTAAACACCTGAAACCCATAAAATTATTAAGGCTGGAATGAAAAAAAAACTTAACTGAAATCATGGGTGCCAAGGGGTTGCCTCCTACTTGTAACGCTAGATGATTTTTCTATGCAGGGCACTTACTTTAACAAAGAAAATCCATAGCTCGTAGTTTCTAAACAATTAAGACAGTCTGTTTCAAAGAGCTGATGAATTAGTTTTCCTGGGGGAGAAGAACAGCTGCACTCCTCACAGAACACCTTTCTGGCTTATTTCTTGTAACTTTTTAGATCTCTGCATATGAACAAATTTTCAAAGCGAATCTTTTCAGAAGCAAGTGGTAAAAGGAGAGCATCCTTTGGGAAGGAGAAGGAGTGAAAAAATAGCAGCCAAATTAATTAATATAAAGGAAAATAAAATAGAAAAATCTAATTAAAAAGGAAAAAGGAAAGGAAAAATAAATAAACCAGGGTGTGGTACAGAAGATTCTCTGCAATACACAGCTTTAATGCTGGCTTGGAATACAGAGTCAAGGCCATAAGAATCAAACACAATTGCATTAATTTGCTAATTAAACAGCCACTGCAAGCACCTAAAATGAACAAATGCAAAAGCTGAGCAAGACAATGTGGGGAAGACAGCCTCTAAAAATAGAAGGGTATTTTAACAGGAATTGGCTCTCTGAACACTTTCATCCTCCTGGAGAAAACGGGAGATTCCAAACTGAGGTAATTAAATGAACTGTGTCCTGAGCTCATTCATTAAAATGGACCATTTCAAAATTCTGATTCAAATATTTCTGATGTTCTGACATAGAAATGCAGCCTTGATATGAAACTGTGGTTCAGGCCCTATTCAGTGAAATCCTCATTCCCCAGCTTTATCAGAGACTTTGATGTCTTTTATTATTCTTAAGCATATAACCTCTAAACAGAGAGATATGTCGAAGGAGCAGGAGGAGGAGATTTTGTTTAAAAAATAGACAACTAGAAATATAAAAGAATAAAACCCAGACTCTTTTTGGTATTAATTATCTGTAGAAGGAAACCTCTATGGCAGATAAGCCAGCCAACTCTCTCATCATCAGTTGCAAGACTTCAATCAGTGGATGACTCACAGTTAGTGAAAGAAAAATTGTTCCAGCTACACAAGGAGAGCATAAATATTATGTTTCACTTGGTATCATAATTAACTGCATGCTTCAGATATTTCTTTCATGTCTGCTTTCACAATAGGTAATATAATTTACCGTTAATAGGATTAAAATGTCTTAAAAAAAGTAAATACTTTATTGGTTTAAGAATTCTTTCTGTTTGTTTTGTGCACATACATATTTGGCTACAGGCACAGTATTTATACCTCAGTGTAGAAAATAATGAAAAAAAGAAAATAATATGTACAGTCCAGAAGCAAATGCATTTTTCTATCTTGCTTGGCTCAATAATAAAAACTGATTTTCTCTGAATTCCTGAAAATGAATCCTGAAGTCCCAAATTACGTACATTTAAAAAAATTTCATACTAATGATAAAACTCGAAAATATTACAATGTCAAGACACAAATATTTGCTTTGGCGACTTAAAATAGTAATGCTGAAATTCCCAAATTCAGAACTGCCCTTTTGCTATAGATTTCTAAACTGAGAGTTGAAAAAACCACCAAGTCTTCAAGGAAAAGAAATTCTGTAGTATGGAGTATCAGTTACTTCCCATTATAACATTCAAACACAGACAGATTGAGAAAACTGAACTGCAGGTCAACAAAGAAAAAGATGAGATGGTGAAAACAGTATTAAAATTATTATTAGCAGCATAAGCTTTAGATTTCAAAACCCAGCTAATAAGCACATAAATGTCCATCACCTAAATAATATTGAGTTCCAGTTCAAAAGTGTTTTCCATCTATATTTATGATTTTTTGTTTGATTTATCCTCTCATTTTACCATATATTTAACTAGATTTTATTTTTGTTGTTTCAAGTGGAATTAGTCTGACTGACATCCGAGCAAGTAAAAAAAACCAAAAAACCACCATATCTTAAATGTCAGTATCCTACATAATATGTTGTTTCCTTTGTAGATAAAGGAAAACTTTATTACATAGGTGGCATCCTTACATCTGCTGGTTGGTTTGTATAGAATCTGTTTGGAAGAGATTCGGTCTCCCTGTTCACTGCAGCAAACAGAATTTGGCATAAACATTTGAATGTACTCACTTAACTGCTGATCCATCTATTGAAGTTTCATTAGGGAGCCATGTGCATTTGCAAAGGATGAATGGTTTCATTAGCACTGAGACTAATAAACTTATAAAAGTTAATAATGTGAATATGTTTGATTTGGAATTATGCACATAGACATTAAGAATCACAAAAAGGCAGGCTTAAAAATGCCCAGTTTTTTTTCTAGACTTACACAGCTGGGGTATTTTTCACTTTTCTAAGACCTTTTAACCAAAAACACACACTGATTTCTTTCACATGTGCTCTTATGATGTTATCAACAGGTTCTAGTATTACACCGGGATTTCAATCTAAACATACAAATTTTATTCCCTCTAAATATTATTTCCAACATGGTTTGTTGTAGGTTTTTTTTTTCCTAATTTTAGATATTTTTGTTATTAATAGGTCAAGGTAAGCGCATCAAATTTTGTTATATTCAAAAGCACATCCGTTTTGTAGTGTCTGTAAAGATGTGGAGGTCATATGTAGTCTTTATGTATTCCTTTTCTTGAAGACTCCCAGAAAACTTTCTATTACAAGATAACTTCTGTGTTCAAACACCCCAACTTAGCACAACAGGTCTCCTGCATTCATCCCTGGACTAGTTTGGTTGTGAGCATCAATGTGACCTAGCCCACTTTGGTGCCATTTTTCTTCATCATCATTATCAATCCTAAGAAACAGAAGAAAATGTGTTTCGTTTTTCTCCCTCCTCAGCTTGCTTTTCTGAAGCACCTGATCACCTCAATCCACTGTCTGCATTCTTATTTCCATCTCTGAATATTCATGATAAAGTCTGAGTAATCAGCTCTCATCCTTGGAGCCTGACTCGAAGAAGCTGATCCCAAATGGTTACCTCACAAACTTGTAGACGTGTACCATTGTTTTTGTTTTAAAGCTGGAAAACTAATTCAGTTATTGAAGTTACTCAATTGCAGGGTAAAAATAATGAAATATGCTTCAGAAAGCTCTATGTTTAGAGCTGGCAGCAGTACAGTTGTTTCATTAGAGCGTGATGCTCAGAGGGCTACAGGCTTTCTAGGATCTTAGTTCACTGCTGAATTTAGGTCATGAATATCTGACCAGCTCTGAGTGTAATGTGAAGAGACTAAATATTTTATCCATCTCCAGAAAGAGACAGACACAATGAGACCCTTCCCAGCCTGGCCAGAATGTTTTACCCCAGATCTACAACCCAAAGTCACAGGTCAGTCTCACTGCCTACATATCTTCTCGCTTCTTGGGGAGACTGTCCGTAACTGCACCATTTCTGATAGAGGTATCTGCTCCCTCTCACAGGGAACTGGGTTGAGACCACATGAGGCTCTGTCACAGATGGCACGGGGTTGTTTGGGGAGGAATAAATACCAGGCACATGCATATGTCCATCTCTGAATTGAAGATGTACAGTTAAACATTCTCTATTGCCAATAACAGGAGTCACCATCTATTTTCTTTCATCACTTTCTTTCTGTTAGGAACACAACTCATCTCTGACAAATCTATCAGTGGTTCCATTCTTAGACTTAACTAATAGCAGGGCTGCAGCTGCAGGAATTATAAATACATCTGGCTTTGTGCTGCCTGGTACAACACTGTATCTATTATTATGATCTGACATACATCCTAACATCTCCTTCAGGTGCTGGCACATCATTTACAATAATCTCAGGTAACTGATGTTGTGACACCTCTCCGGCATGTGTGCTAGGTTCCTGTTAAATGACCATGAAGTGAGCTACTAAAGGGAAACATCATCACAAAAAAATTGGCTGACCAAATTCAGACCTTCTGTAGGTGGGTGCAACTCCACAGACATGACACATTGCAGCTTGCAGGACAAGACTGAGATTTGACCTGCAGTGCTGTGTTCTTTTCATATATAATTCTTACCAGCTAGAGGAAAACCAATACTCTCATCTTGCCGCAATTAACAGAAGGTATGCTGGGTCGAATGGCTCTTGCCTAAATTATCCTCCCAACTTTTTGTTAGTTTCCATCAAGCAGTAGTGATGTAGAACATTGTCTGAAACAAGACTACAGTGAGAGATTTTGGGGTTCAGAAATGAAGCCAGAAAGTTACAAATTAAACTCACTTCAGACTGAATAGCATGTAAGAGTTTTCCCTTAAAATTAAACTAGGAAAAAAATCATTGTATTCATTCACTGACATGACCCACAGCTACAGGCTTTATTTCAGATATGAAAGGCCAAATCTAGTCTAAACTGGAAAACTAATTTGGTTGATTTTTTTTTTTAAAGGTCTTGAAAATTGAAAGCTATATGAAAAATCTAAGGACCAGCAGATCCAAGATGAATTCCCTCCTCTGGCTGAGAACAATGCCCCAGATCCAACCTCCACTTGGGTATGTGTGCTCCCATGCTGTCCCCTTGACACTGTCCCACATCATATAAATAAATAGACCAGTGAGTCTCATTTTAAAAATAAACAAGTTGTTGGCACGCAAGCTCTTTCTTCACGACCTGAAGAAGGGCACGTGTGTCTGAAAGCATCTGTGATTTTTTTCCATCCTGACACCTGTGGGATATCCTTTTGGCAGCTGAGGGAGGAGGCAGATCCCCATGTCTACCACAGCAGGGGAC
Source organism: Haemorhous mexicanus (assembly GCF_027477595.1). Lineage (NCBI taxonomy): Eukaryota > Metazoa > Chordata > Aves > Passeriformes > Fringillidae > Haemorhous > Haemorhous mexicanus. Next base: position 99,813,659 of record NC_082341.1, on the reverse strand, counting down.
TGCTCTGGCTGGCAGGGGCTTCTGGGTGAAGGACATGAGAGTATCTCCAGCTCTGAATTCACTGCTGCTTGCTTGGCAGCTGTAAATCAATCCTCCTCTTCTCCCCTGAGGGAAGGAGGAATAGACCTCCAGACCTAAGTAATCGGGCAGTGCAAGTTAAACATTGCATAGGAACAGGAAAAGTAATGCTTTTTAGGAATTTTCTACTCACACAAAATAATAATTTTTCAATTACATCAATTGTTTAATGACAACAACAATGCTAATAATGACAACTACAATAGCAATAACAGCAACAGCAACAATAATCCTACACAACCCCTAGGGATAACTACAATCCCTGAGGGCTACCTTGCAGAGAAAGTTGTGTTCACAGCTGCCGGTGAGGCTGCTTAGGTATAAAGGATACGAATTCACAAGCATGGCTAGAAACTCAAGACAGCTTCTGAAGGCCCAGCTCACCCCAGCTTCCCCCTGGATCCCTTTAGAAACCGTATTTGTGATTTTTTTTTTTTTGGCAAAAAAGGCAGCAGTGTGGGGCAGCATGTGGTGCTGCAGGCAAGGTAAGGTAGTGAAGGCCAAGGAAATGCAGTGCCTGTCCAGGTTTATACAGGTGCCATGGACACTGGAAAGGGTTATGTAACAATGTTTGGGTGGTGGCTTCGTAGGGGCAACTTATAACTGTGGAAATTTGTTGTGGTTTTAGTATCCAAAGTTTCAAACCAGCATCTGGAAAGCCCTCTTTGAACAGTTTCAGAAATCCTTTGTATTGATGAACCTAACATTTTTCAGGGCTCACAGCTCAGCAGAATTAAGGCAGATTTTTCCAGTGACTGGTTACAAAAGCTCCATCTCTGTCTAAAATCAGCTTCTCTGTCAGATTCCATATCCCTTGTCCAAGGTCAAATATCTAGCTCTCCATAAAGCAATTGTAAATTTATTTCTAATTTAGTAAACTGTTTTTTCTTTCCTTTAACATGTTCTCAGAAACCAGTGAGAAAAAGGTGACATATTAGAGAGACAAAATTCTCCCCTAGAAAGGCTGTCGATACAGCTCATTCCAGCATAGTTAAAACCAGGGCAAAATTCTAAGCAGTAAAGCTGAAGTTTTATAATGAGAAGTACTGTGCAAATTTTGCTGTAGGCAACCTTTTCAGATCTATCAATAGTACAGTTGAACACAAATTGACAGATGAGACTTTCAGGATGGCCTTATTAACATCTGAATTAATCTAGGTGAAGTCATACAGAAAAAGCTCTCCTTTAATGTGTTTTTCAAAACACCTGTATTTTTGCTTACTATCCTCCAAATTCAACATGTTGCCACTTTTGTAAACCTCAGAAAGCTTTAGACAGATTTATACCACATTGCATGTGAACTGTGAGGAAAGGTGCTATCGGTGATTATGGACAAAATCCTGCCCGTACATGTGTGCGTGATTCCTGTTGGATTTAGTGAAGTTTCATGTGCATAAATGAGAGCAGGGTCTAGTCCTTAATCTGATGACATTTTTTCTGCACAGCGCGGCAGGTTAATAATAAAATGGCATCTCTTCATTTCTGTATGCTTTTTTTTTTTTTTTGAAAGAAATAACTGCTATGTCTTTGGATCAGGTGTTAATTATTCCCAGTAAGGTTTGGTGGGTAACTAGTGATGCAGATATCAAACCACCCACTCTCTTTGTAGATGAAGGGAAAGTATCAGGAGGATTTCTGCTGAAGTATTCATCACATCTCAAGTCTCAAATTGTCCAAACCATTCAATTATAACACTTCACTCAATGCATGTCAGCATGTCTGGCACTGTGTTTCAAGAACAAGTTGAGCTGGATTTCTCAAAGAGGCAGACGTTGGCTTGTCCCCTTTGGGGACAACAGAAATAGAGTCTATTGGCTCAAAGTTGAGACCGGTTCCTGGATCAGTGCACGGGAACTCTGGGAACTATTACAGCTTTCTAACTTTGTAGCCTCCAGACTCAGTTCACACATGCATATGTAAAAGGCTGAGATTTCCTGTAGTAGCAGCACAAGCATCCTATTTGCCACCGAATAAATAGGTAAAGCACTGACCTGATGATGACATGATAAACAGGTCTGGGGATGTGCTGCTATCAGTGCAGATCTAAGCCTATCCCCACCATTGCTTTAACAGTAAATGGAAGCAATGCCCAAAGGAGGAGAGGAAATCCTTTGAGTCCTTCAAGGGTTATATGAGATTTTGTTGTTAACTGCAGAGATACAATACATCACTGTCAGGAAGCGGTGACCCTGGATTATGGTCACTGATCATAAAAAAGGCTTTCAGAGGCAGATGATGGACACCATGTCTATTATGTGGAGGAAAAAAAAAGGGTGGCCGGAGAACCTCTAAGTGGACGAAGACATCATGCAAGCAGATACCTCCTTAAACTCTTTGTGTTTGCTTTCTGTGCTTGTCCTGGGCTGTACATGTTCCCAGAGCAATGAAAAGGCAGCTCACAGGTTTTTTCATGTTAATGTTCAATTTGATGTATCAATATGATTCTGCTTGCACAGGCTGTAATGAGCTCAAGATCATAAAGCTCTTATCAGCAACCCTGTTTAACTTTAAATGTAGCTCAGATGATTGAGGCTCCTCTTTACTCTCACTTCAGTCAGTTTTGACCTGAAGCTGTGGAATGACATTGGTGAAAATTTGCAAGGTCAATAAATATCATTCAGGAGAATATTTCCAGCCTCATCAGCCAAATTTAGCCAATATCAGAGTCTGGCTTTGTGAGCTCCATCCACAGTGCGGTCATGTTTGTGTCGTCTTCTCTATTTTAGTAGCAATCCTAACTGCAGAATTATTTTGGCTAATAAAAATAAAAGGCAAAAAATTGTTTTCAGAAAGCCTTGCGTCTGTGGACAAGTCAGGTAGTGTGCAAGGGGGTAATGCTAACACAGGGCTGTTTCCTCTGGCAGCCTGACTAGCCTAGTCCATAAAAATGAAGGCTGGGCATTTCAAGAAAGCGCTCGTCATGCACAGAAACAGAGGGAGGTACCTGCATGAACTCCAAAACAACAAAGCACATTTGCATCTGGCCTCTGGTATGAGTAGAGGAGTTCAGATCTGCCTGCCCTGCCTGCAGACAGAGTCCTGAGTCCTTTAGGACCATCTATCCCAAATAAACAAATTCCCACCCAATCAGCTCAACTACCTTAAAACCTATTCACGGGCTGTGTAGAATCGGCTGCCAGCCTGACCTAGTTGTCAAAATGGAGTCTCACACTAAAGGCTGTGTTTGTTACCACACATTTGTGCTCCTGGGGAATTCAGGATACCTGCTTCACAAGCATGACCAGATAAAATGGTATGGTTTTAATTAGGAGAAAAAAAATAACAAGACAACAGACAACTGAGGGCAGTTTTGTTGAAAGCTAAATTGATGATGAAAAGCTTTCACTCTTTGAAACCATTCAATAGCCAGGTGTTTTCTAGTGGTTCTTCAGTGCATTTCACTGCTGCATGTCAGTGTTACTTAGCACTATCACATTTACATCAAGTCAAATGCTGTAACGCAGAGAGTATCACCATAAGGAATGAAATGTGTCAGCCTGCATACAGGGATTCCTGGGAAATATGTGCCTTTCAACAATCCTGCGGCTTTTATACAAATTCTTCTCACATGTTTGCTACCCTAAAATTCATAGGTAATTACAATGGGATGAATAATCCACATTAATCAGGTAAGCAGGTATTTGAGATCCAGCACATCTCCTATCAGACAATGCACACGAAAATACAGTAATTGAAGCTGCTGAGAGAATTCCCCACTGACAATGTCTATGTAAATCCACTGTAAAGAATAATTCTACGATTATGTAAAATTTGAACAAGTCCTTTTATCTTTAAAAGAACGCTGCACCTTATTTCAGTTAGCACACCAGTCTGGAGGCCCACAGAGTAAGAAGGGAATTGTCACAGGGTCCAATCCTATGGGATTCACAGAACCAAAGCCATTGCTGGTGTAACGTCGGTGACTGCTCTTTAGTCCAGTTGTCATCTTCCTGCAGAAAACTCCTCTGAATTAATGTAGCATATCCATACGGGGCTTCACAGCACCCTAAAGCTCTTCATCTCCCTCTACCCCTCTGCCACCCCACATCTCAGTATTTCTTCCTGTAATGTTTATTTATACCTTTATCATAGCAACTTTGTGTTTTGGTTATTTTTCTGTGGTCGGATTCTCACATTGTATCAACCTAGCTCAAGTCTTAAATGACACGGAAGGGTCAGCATGATGTAACCCTATTCTAGTATGCACCCTAGCCTTAGCAGAGTCCCCCTGACATAGGAAATTGTCAGCAGGGTGTTTATAAACCCCCTGAAATGGCACAACAAAGGGAGCATGTGAGTCAGGATCTTTCTAAGCTTCAGCAGAGAAAAATGCCACAGGAAATGGCACTTAAAGGGACATTTCTGCTGAGTAGGGTACTCAGTCTTGAAACTTATATCTGACCTTTTGTAGAGTTTGGGGTCTTCCTTACTGGAAGGGGAGGTCAACATCCTGAGCCCTTAGCCTACTTAGCCTACTAGGCAGAGAGATGTGAAAAGGGTTTCCCCTCATTGTATGAAGGTATGTTCACCTCTGCTTTGCATCTCTCAGGTAAGCGTTGCTGTTTTTTCATGCTGTGCTTTGGGAGCTTGTGTTGAACGTCTGGCAGGCCACACAGAGGGGTTGTGAGAGGCAGATAGTTATTTGGTTCTCTGAACTTCACATTGTGATCTTCCCTGGCAGTGGAATTTGGATTCTCATCCTGTTTGAGTGAATATTCAGGTAACACTTTGACAAATTCTGCCCTGTTGTTCTTGCTCTGTGTGCTGTAACCACAGGCCTGGATGTGACTTGGGATGAGGGTCACTAGCCACGATTCATGCTAGGCATTGGAGGACCTTGCAGGATTCTGCCGCAGTCAAACAGGAACTGTGAGGTTCTAAACATTGCATATAAGAGATGCAGTAGCACTTAGAAAGTTTTCTGTCTAAAGCCTTTTCCCAGAAGCAGGGTGCCACACAGGAATGAGGGAGTGTGATGCACTGGAATGATATGTCAAGTCCAAAAATTCTCTTTCTTTGCCCGGCAGCCAGCTTGCTGAAGCTAAGTTCAGGCCAGAGGATCACAGGATGGGTAAGGCTGAAGGTACCACAGTGCCAAGTGTTACAAACACCCTGAAAAAGGAGGGTCATCCTAGAGCACCTCACACAAGATCAGTTTGTATCACTAAGACCAGTCAAGTGTCCTGCCATTACTTCTGCAAGTCCTGGGCAAGGAGAGAGGGAAGAAGCATGGCCTCACTTCTCTCCTGGCATGAGTTTTCTAAGAGAGCTGCCTGTGGGAGGAGCACAATCCCTCATCTTTGAAATGGGGGCAACATCTGATCCCTCAGATGCGACAAACAAATTGAATATAAAGCTAATAAAACAAATCACAACTTTGTTGAAAGGCACATGAACAGTTCCCAGACAGATCACTCTAAAGCTTATCACCCTAAAGCTGCCTTTTTAATCCATGACCTTGCTATAACAGTATATCTGTGAGTGACTGTCCCATGAACTTGCACTGGTGATCATCCCATATACTCTGGATATACAGTGTGTAGTATTCCACATAGTCTTTATTGGGCTAGAGCCTAAAACCATCTTGCACCAAAAAAATCATCTCTCCTTTTCACGTGTTTTCAACTTAACTGTCTTGGTTACAAGTTATGATACAAGAGAAAGAAACTGTGGTGCTGTGGTAATAACTGAAGCTTAAGCTTCTTTGGTAAATTGGGGGAACTGGTCTGGATTTACAGTGACAAGACTACAACAGGTATCTCATCAAAGAGCAGGTTTGCGAAGAAGAGAAAACTCACCAAGAGAAAATGCTCTCTCATATTTCTCTAAGAACAATAGAAGTCGTAAGCCTAAAGAATTAAAAGACAGGAGCCAGAATGGCGTAATCTGGCTAGAGACATGGGAACTGGAATCAGTGGCTTTATTCAGGTACATAACAGCACAGTTAGGGCCCAAATTTTCACACTGACATTCTGTATGCTGCAGCACATTGCTAGCTGAAGTATGAAAACAAAAGAAGCCCTGAAAAAAGCTGAGGTTTGTAACAGAACTATCTGACTACCTTTCACCAGGCACTGGCTGCTGGGATGTTCTGCAACAGCAGCAGCATTGGCGACTTCTCCAGCTTCACGTCTTTGGACTAAGGATGCATAATGACATATGACTGCAGCAAGGCTTGAACGATGCAAGGGATGCGATAACCCACTGCCCACTGCCTCTGCTATCCAGGCGATGCAGGCTGCGCTGCGTGCACGCTGCAGTGCCATCCCTGAGCTCTCACAAACAATAATCAAGTCTCTTACAGCCAGAAAAACCCGCCAAGGCCAGCAGTGACAAAATCACAGCAACACAAAATAGATTAAGCATATTTTTTATCCTATTTTTGAAAATTTTCCTTTCCCCATTTCTGACTCATCTGCAGCCTGAGTCTTTTCATCTTCCAGCCGGCTACAGAGATCCTCTGGGAAAGGGAATAGTTCCATACACACAGCCTCTGCTTCTCTCTCCCCTGAAACAAATAAATACCCTCAAGCCCTACAATTTACTTCAGAGTCATCAAACACAGTTTAAAATTTAGCCTAGAAATGTATTTTTAAAGGGATTCTTATGTAAAGTTCGTGCATATGTGTACATGCATGTTTGTGTGTCTGCAAGTATTTCTTCCGTCTGTCCCAGACAAAGCCATCTCCATGCAATTTGGTTAGCAGCTTCCCTGAAATGACTGTAATGCCCCTGAAGTGTTCAGGCATCATAAAATCCTCATACCACAGATGGACCAATTTTGGAGGCAAGAGGAGATGTGTGTGTGTGTGTGTGTGTGTGTGAAATTCTTTCTGGGCCTAATTCATATGGGCAGGCAAAATGAGTAGGTTTATCAGTAATGTTAGATTATTTTAAAAATTGTTTAGCTGCTATAATGACAGCCAGGTATCCCTCTATATTGCTTTCTCTTACCAGATGTTGGGGAGTGAAAATGTTTCTAGTTTTGTTCCATGTTTTCTAGCCTGCTTTTCGACACTAATTTCCACTTATCATTCTCCTCCTCTGTCACTGAATTCTTCTGCAGTACTTTCGCAGGGACTCATCCATGAGGATACTAACTTGCATCTTTACTGCTTCTAAATTTCAGCTTTCCCTTTTACTCTGCTCTATTTCCATATGTCATTTTCCTTTTCTGCCTGTCTGGGAGTTGCTGTACCTAACTCTGTAAAGCATTATCTCTCCATCTCTCTAAAGTGTTTTGTGGTACTTTGTGTGAAGGATGGCATATAAAAATAAATTGTATTGCACTGTATTTTTGGACTGGCATCTAATCTTTACCGAGCTCATTCAGCCTATTTCTGAAAAACATTGGATCTTAAAGACTCTTCTGATCCAATGAATCTTGATGACTTTTCTGATCCTAGAAAAAGACTCCCTAATTTTCAAGTCATCTCCTGACACTAACACAGAGATAGAAGTCAGGAGAGTACCTTGAAAAATAGGGTTTGTCAGAAAAATATTCCTGGAACTCTTCCTTGTCTATCGTGTGTCTTAACCTCACCTCTGGCCTCCACCCCACATTTTACTTGCAAATGTCCACCATTATGAGCGCGAGGTGGGGGGAGCGGGAAGCAGGCTGATGGCGTTCGGCACTCGTAGCGAAACAATCCAACAGCTTGCTTATGCATCTATTTGGCTTAGGATGGGAAATTAGAACAGCTTTAATCTGCTAGCAGCATCAAGCAGGGAAGCACTCCCTGGAGTGAAAGCGTTAGGAGTATCACAGCAGGGGCTGATGAGAGACAGCCTGCCATGGTGTCACAGCAAGGCAGTTGCACTCAACGCACAAAAATCTGGGGTGCTAAGAAGGACCCAGGTACCTGGCTCGGAATTGCAGGGGGAGAGAGAATAAACCTTTGTATTGGGGTCTTCTGCAATAGGAAAATGCATTCAAAGACATGCTCCCACATTACTGTCTTTGCTCTTCCCCCACTTTTACCCTGTCACATCAAGAATTTGGTCCCTACCTTATCAACCACAATATATGTGTGCCATCCTAGTATGTCACGAGAGCCCATTTGACTCAGAGAGCTTCAGCATAGGTATAGCCAGCATAGGCATAGCCATGTGAAGTGGTCAGGATTTGGCCTGAGTCTGGAAAACACAAGGAGCAACAGCCATACCTTCGCATTTGTTATCCAAAGCCCTGATATGTTTGCTTTCTACTCAATAAACCTATTCATAATAATTAAAGGGCAAGACCTAAGTTACTAAGGAAAAATGTAGGGTGTAAGGATCTTCCTTGCTTGCACTGAGACTCATTGAACTTTGCAGGACTGTTCAAATGCCTGGAAATTTGAGGGAAATCTTTAGCTTGTGACTTACTGTAAAAGCATCAAATTTGAGGAATCCAATGTCCTGGAAAGTTGTCCTGCATGATCTGTTTGTTGCATTGGTTCTTTGTCACAGACAGTGCCCCTAGAAAGTAACTCTTCCCTTGCTTGAAAATGTGCTTTACTGCAGCTTGACTGTACTCTGTGGATACATGTGGGAATGTAAAGGTAGGTATAGCACATACATTTACAAGGTGAGAGCTGAGACCTGTGAAGACAGCAAGACATATAAAGATCTCACAAAAACAAGAAACATTGAATTTTGCAGTATAAGATATGCACTGGCTGAAAAACTGGAGCTAAGACCCAGTGGCAAGAAATGCTTATTTTTTGTTGTTGTGGTGTTTTTTTTTCTCTTGCGTATTATATTTTTAATGCATTAGGACAACCAACACATGTACAATAGTAATGTTTAGGTGGGAACTTTGGCCAAAGTTGATTATTATCCGCCTTATACATGTGTCTGGAAACAGAATGTATTATTGACTCTGTCTTGTGTTCACAGATGGCATTTTCCAGTCTACTTAAAGTCTCTATTCTTGTTGGAAATATTGGGATGTTACCAACAGTCATAGCCCTGCCATTCTTCATTGCTGGATGTCAAAAGCAGCTAGGACTGAAATTGTAAGCACAAATGCTTTCTAATCATTCTGTGTTCCTGTGAACATCAGACCTGGAAACCAGCTATCAGACAGTCTGTAGCAAAACCCCATTACCTTGTCCAACCTCACATAGACTTACATGTCCCACTTCTTGGAATTTGGCAAAATTGTGCTCATGTTTCTTGGTCTCTCCTCATTTCATAGCGGCTGACAGCTGTTTCCTCCTCAGCTAGTTATTTGGAACTGAATCTGAAAGTGAAAAGACTACTATGCTTCTAAAGCCTCCCCCTACGCAATGCACCCACAAGGTCTCTGAAGACAAATAGTGATTCACTGTTCTTGCAATTCTCTGAGGGTGATATGGAAGGTGGGAAGTGTGCTGTTCATATTCTGAAAGCATCAGGTGCTTTCTGCTATCTGCATGGGCCAGCAACCATCAAACTAACATGCAGTGAAGAGTGTGTGTGCATGGCTAAGTGGGGAATGCAGGAAATGCCCCTTTCATCAAAGAAGGTCTAGATGCTCAAAAGGATTAGAAAAAGCTGCTGGAGAACCATAGCTATGGAGACTTTATTCTTGTTCCTTAGCAGAGACAACAAGGATTGAGGAGGTTTAGCATAAAACCTCTGCAAAGTTATTTTAGTATACTGTACTGCCAAACTGTCAATAGATGTAAAAGAGCATGTCTTGTGTAAAATAGACTTAATGCATCAGCTGTATGGTGTGGAGGCAATTTCAGCAAGCTAGGAAGTGGTTTCCTGCACTAGAGAGTAGTAAGCTTTCTCTTTAGAGCTGTAGCCACTGCTGCATGCAAGGGCATGGTGGAGTCGGTGTTTTCCAAATGACTGGAGCACTCTTGAAAATGAAAGCTCAGACACTTCTTCAAGCAGCTTGTACAGATTAGTTCTAGGAAAAAGCAAATGGCTCAAACTGGCCTGCTCCTAATGACTGGATGACTGATATGAGGAGAAATGAAGAAAAACCTAGCATTTAGCAGAGTCATCCCAGTCCCAAGTGCTCATAAATACCTTTTGAGATGCACTTCAGCATCTTTCAGAGACATTGTTATCACACTTTCAGTGAAATCTCTGAAACTCCACCCCAATCACCAAAATAATGTCACTTAGAAAAGATATGTTTTTAAATATTTCAACAGCTCATGTGCAGTATTTCTAAAGATTAATGACACAGAAGACACAGTTCATTCTCCTTCCTTGTAAAGGAGTGAGTAAATAATACCAGTCATTAACACACAATATAAAATAAACTAGAAGTGCAGAACACCATAGCTGCTTAATTTTTTTTTTGTTTTCTGACTGGTTTTAGTATCATGGGATGAACCTAAAACTGAAGAACTCTGGCTTTGATAGTTTTCCAGTTTCCAAATAGACAGTAGTAACTATTTTTACATCATTTCCAAGAGTGCCTGAGTGCTGCCACTGGAGTTCACAAGATCACAGAATAGTTAGGGTTGAAAGGGACCTCTGGACATCACCTAGTTCAGTCCCCTACAACCTGCATCATAACAATATTAAACAAATATGCAATTCATACCATCAGGAAAACACTGTATTTTTTGGAATTTGAGCTAATATGATTACCTTACCCACTGAGAAATTTCATGGCAGTAGTAAACTTCTGCTTTAATAATGTTTCTACAACCTTTTCCCCCCATCAATTAATTTTACCAGGCTAAATTGTTAGGAGATCTAACTCTGACCAGGTTTTCCTATGCAACCTTCTAAATTGTCTTCCAAAAAGTTCTTGCACTCCTGAATGGTCTAAACAAAGTAATTTGGATCATAATTTATGTGTTTATAATACCCACAAACCATATTTCTCCTTTTGTTGAAATATCTTACCAATCTTATGAATCTTTTATGCTATCTTTTATTGTACTGCATTTACATGCTTATAAGTTTCAGATTTTAAATTAATAAAGGTCGTAAAAACACACCACCAAGTACTATATCAAAAAGTAGTTAATACTTTTTGTGAGTTAAATCTTGTGAAATCAACTCGGCTTAGCTCTTCGAATATATTCTCAACCTAACATGCAGTGGTGTTAGTAGGAAGACTTGCATCCACCTTCAGCATCCAATCCAAATGCTCTGAAGTTAGAAGAAAGACCCCATGTTGATGCCAGCGAGCTGTGGTTCAGCCTGTCATTGCTGGAGAGCAATAAATCCACCGGAGCAGATGTGTCTGAATCAGGAGACCAAGCATCTATAAGGACTTCTCCATCTGGTTCTCCACAGTAGACATTCCTTCATTTTGTCTCTTTTTCACTGGAACATCAGTGGTATCCATGGTTGTCACTTTGTACTCTGTTTTACGATCCCTTTGTGGAGTGGCTCATATGCTAAAGCCAGACTGGAAGTAACCACGTGTGTTTGACTTCACTCAGCAGTGTGACAGTGTGAATCCTCAACCAGGCATCACCTTCAAAACTCCTATTGAGTAATTAATCTATAACAGTGCAACTGGCAAGCAAATAGCTTTAATAAAGGAATTTGCAGTTACACGTTTGGGAAACAGTGAATGATTTATTATTTTACTCAAAGCTGAAGGCAAATAATCTTTGGCTTGACGGTGAGTTACCTAGTTGTAATAGGAGATACTCTAGGACTGAAAGAAACCTTCTTATCTTTTTCATCCAGTCAAGAGCCCAAACTTACATCAGAAAATAATTAAAGAAATACCAAAGACTGGAGCCAATTTGGTTGAGAATGGACAGGTGCTGTATGATTTATTATCAGCTAAGGTACTGTTATCTGCTGAGTTATTGTATTTGTTATTATTATTGACTTAATGCTTTGAAAAAAGTAAACCTTAAGCTCTAGAAATCTAGAGTGGAAGCTGACCGTCTGAACTCTTTTTGGTCAGAGTAAGCAATTTGCCCAGTTTCTGTATGTATCTGCTGTCTCTGAGCCTTTCTTCTGCCTCTAAGGCCTGACTATGGCACAGAAAGCATTGTTTTGCCTGTTGGATTGAATGAATGCAAAAGGATACATATAAAATGATTCTATCACCCAAGAGGACTTATCCCTGATAGTGTTCAGGCTGCCCAGTGTACATAGCAGACCACAACAAAGTGCTCCTCCAGGCTAAGCCATTCCTCTGAACTTCTGGAGTGTCCCTGGAGCTAAGCTTGTGACAATATGACAAGGAAAATGTAAATGTACAGAATTAATGTAAACATTCTTTTATTTCTCAGCAGTAGGTTTCTTGTCAGAACTTGCATCCTGGTCTCAGGACAAGTACTGGTGGCGATGCAATGAGTCAACTACCCAAAGCTCTGAAAATACTCTCCACACAGCCCAGGTCTTTGTGAGAGACAGAAATCACTATGTCTTGTGTGCATCTGCACACCACATGAGGCTTGGGGTATTTAATTTGGGTTGTACACACAACATTTACCCTGGATATCACTGAAATAAAGTGGGTGTCAGTCCTAGTGAAAGTCACTGTAGAAGGCTGATTATCAGGTTATCTGGACCACAGTTAATCAGTACCTGATGTGGTAAACATTCCCCGTGTTTACTTTAGTTCTCTTATATTGATCTACTTGTAGTTTTTGCATTTGTGGTCCTTGAATTTGTGGAATCATTGCATCATTTTTCCCCACTTTCTTAGCTCATATGTTGAGTAGGGCTGTATACCACTCCTCTTTTTTCATATTATTTTCTCATTTTATCAGCTATGAAATAGGGAAGTGGTGAATCTTCTAGGCCTTGCCAGCAGTCATTTTAAGATCCTGTGGCTTCCATGTTCATTTGACATCAGCACAGTTGAAATTGTCATGAACGTAGAGCTGACCTACATACAAAATACAGTCTCTAGTGATCAACCAGCTGAATGTTCAGCTGGGGTCTGCTGAATCTGAGACATTCGGGAAGGGAAAAGCACAGAAGCAAAGAGAAAAAGATAGCTCTTATTCAGTTTTGTTCACCTGGGTTTTCTCTGTGCAAACTACATGTTTTGCCTTTTCATCTCTGGGTAGGCAGAAAGTTTATTTTGATGACGAGGACCTTGCTGCATATACTGGTTAGTATAGACAGGGCAGTTATCACTAGTAGAACCCAGCCAGTGTTAACAGTCCCAAGAAAGTTTTGATTTACATAAACTGGTGACCTCCAAAAAGTGCCCTCCGTCACTACCATTGATGTAAAGTCCTTTAAAGCTTGAAGTTCAGGGACCTTTTTCATTCTTTTTGTGTGACTTGTGGCACTGCAGAACAGAAACAGGAATCTGGCAATCATCTGGATTTCATTTCACAATCTATATATTCCAGCACAAATAGTCACAACCAAGAAATCCATTACAAATTCATGGCCTGTAGAGCTTCACTGTTGAACTGACAGCATTTATCATGAGCTCTTTGCAAAATCATATGAGATTTCATAACAGGTGTCCACTTCACACAGGTCATCACCACTGTGGCCTGTGTCAGAATCCATTATACAATAGTTGAAAGCTGTACATACGTGTTGCCAGCTACCTCCTTTTGCAATGTGTGGTGGAATGCGGTGAGAGGTAAGCAGGAGACACAAAGTTTAGATCTGAACTTTCCTTTGCATCTGAATTTCATCCTCAAAGGTGAAAATGAGATGGCAGCACTGAATGCAGAGTTCTGTTTTCAGTCAGCCTTCTGTTGTGATACAAAGAGATTTAAAAAAAAAAAGAAGTACCAAGAGCATGGAGTTTAAATAAAAATCCAACACATTATATTATTCTTTAGTGGCCACTTTTAAGCAAAACATAACCATATAAAATTCGACTCATTCTTCCTGAATTTTGTTCCAGTCTTGTCAGACTGGGCCAACTTGATGTGTAATGAGTCTCTTATCTGACATTTCCTATTGTCCCTAGTGGTTGTAAAATCATTACTCCTGAGAAAACAAAGTTTACATGTTGATAAGTGGTGAAGGGAAGAATAAGACTGTGATGAGAAACTGCAGCTACTCTTCTCACTTCTCTCTCATGCTCTGTCTCCAACAGGAATAATTCACATTCTTGCAATTTAGAGAAAAGTTTCCAAGTCCTCTATTTGGGAACATATTTCAGTTTCTCCTGGGAGGTGAAAGCAGTTTGCTGTGAAATGCTTCAGACTCTCACAGTGACTGATTTTCTGCTTCCTTCTCTTGGGGTAGAATCAATGACGGTGGGGTAGGTTCCAAAAAATTTATTGGAATAGGGAAAAAAAAAAAAGACAAAAATAGTTGAACCCATTTAATAGCTGTGATATCATTTTACTGGCTTCCCCTGTCTGCAGGGCATATGTCAGTGGCTGATTTTGTGCTTGGAGCACCAAAGGAATGGTCTTTAAAGGCTTTTTCCATCCCAGTATCAAAAAGAGCACCCCAGAGACAGCTGTCCCTGATGTGATTAACCACTGAAATGGTACTTGCAAACAGGGTGATGAAAACCTCTGAAGTCTGCAATAAAGTGACGAGGTTCAAAGTCACCTTGAGACAGGGGAAAAAAGATTCCTGGAATTGGGAGAAAATATGTGCATTATTTATATGAAATACAACCCAATAGCATATTAAAAGTAATATTGGAAATTATCTTTATTACGTTGAGCAGTTTTTTTAAAAATGGACTATTTAAAATTATTTAGCTTAAAATGGACATATAAACAGTGCTTAGGTTCTAAAGAAAGCAACATAAATTCATTTTCTTCAGGTTCTTAATGCACACACGTATTTGCATTGCATTGCCTATGCAAGGAAATTAATTGCTAAATTAGTAAACAATACTTGCTCTGTCAAATGCAGTTTTCACATCTTAAATTTCGGTGATGGTCTTTCCCAACTGGACGTGCATCATCTCCCATTATCACAGACATCAAGGAAATATGTTTTGGGGTACATCATGGCATTCAACAGGCTTTGGCTTTCTCAGACCAGTAAAACTCTCAGGTGAAAGTATTTTCCCACCAACCACCACAGATTTAAAGCAGGGCTCTACACCTTTGAGAGCTTCAGATGTACCTAATTGCTACGGTGTCATACAGAAAAGGAGGAATCCTACGAAAATTTAGAGATTTAAAAAAAAATCTCTGACAAATGATGATGTTTAAGGAAAAGTCAATTCTGGTGATTCATGGTGTAAATATCTGCATACCACTAAAAATGTACCTATCCATTTTTTCCATGATATAAAGGGCAGGCAAAAAGCAGTTTCCATTATTCTGCCTCAGGGATCTTGCAAAGAAAAAGCTTTCTTTCCTAAAAACATGTCTCATGAATATTATTTGGGAAAACAAATACTATCAGCACACCTACCCTACCCAGCTTAAAGGGTCTTCTGTCAGCAAACCTGACATTTAACACCAACTCGTTTTGGAAATTCCAGTTATCCACCTCACAAACAAACCAAGCTAAAAGATCCCAAGAAAAGCACTATTTTGCAGAAATTAAGCCTGTCTGCTTCTGCCTGTCCTTGTTGCTTCCTTTGGCTGCAGCATGAGGAAGTATCTAGTATCTCTGCTGCCCCACTGCCCTGCAGACCAAACCCATCCCAAGAGCTTGGGCAGTGACCCCCCGACCATTCTCCTGCTGCCAGCAGCTCTGTGCCATTCTGTGACACCGTCCCATCCCACCTACCCCGGAGAGAAAAAAAATTGTTTCCCATACCTCGAGCAGGCGGAGGCAGTCGGTTTGAATAGCTGTAGTCCCTCGCTGTAGGTGAGAAAAAAAGGAAGAGAAGAACCAAAAATAGCACCTTCTCTGTGCAGGGCTTGATTCTTCCACAACGCGCTCTACCAACCCCACTCCACAAAATGGCAGCTGGCTGGCAGGCAGCAGCCTCCAAGAAAGATGAGGTGGTACTCCCTGGAAAATTAAATAACTGGTATGGAGCTGCAAATCCTGCAGTGCTGGCTCCCAAAACGTTGGCTCGGGGTGGGGTGAGGTGTAGAAGGAGTGTTGTCATGCAGGGCTGGATAGCCTCAGGGACATTTGCACGGTAAAGGAAGGAGATGTGGAGCTAGGATAGGATCATGTAGGCTCTGCTCTGAAGTCTTGCAGCCCAGTGCTTTTAGAGCAGTACATTTTCCCTGCTCCAGCTCCTGAACTAAGCAAATTAATGAAGTGCCATTAGTTGACTACTTAACGTTTCAAGCATTTTCCCACCTTACATGTATTTTTTAAAGTAAATCTCAGACGCAACCAAAAAGCACACTAAACTTTTATCCACTTTTTGAGCAAATGAAAAGTGCAGAGGGTGAGGGAGAGAAAAGCAAAAACATTTTCAGTTCTGTTTGTCTTTTAATTAAATGTAATGGGTCTGTTTCCAAGATTTACACCAATCTCTTTTTCAAAGTGGAAAATGGCACAAATTTTGCAAATTCTCTCTTAAAATGACCCTGAAATTAATAAGCCTGTGATGTTGATGAAGTGTTACAGATTTTTATTAGGCAGGATCTGAACAGCTTTTATTTCATGCTCTTATGTCTTCATACCTGTGTTGGGTGCAGCTCTCAATGTGAAACTCTGAACTCAGTAATTATAGCTAAAAATTGTGACAGAAGGTTTTAAATTTCAGAGCAAAAAGAAGCAGAGAAATATACCACAGCCATATGAGAGACACAGTCATTTTGTCTTTGCTTGAGAAGTCCCAATGAAAAGATGAAATTGCACTTGGGTTAAAAAGAAAAAAAGTAGGAGCAAAATTTGGCCCTGGTTCTTGGAAAATCTGCCCTTAATTTAGCCGAGAATAAGGATGCCTCCTTTCTAAATGAATGGGGTATGGCAAATTCACTGGTGTGAGAAGAAGCTTGTATAACATTTTAGCTACTGGGCAATATACTCTCCTCTAAAAAAAAAAATCTTACAGTGCCTCCTTAAGTGCAAACAGAGGTAGCCAGCAGACAGTGTACTACATGTGTAACTCTGGGCACTGAGAACTTTGTGAGTCTGCCAAAAACTCATCTCATTAGTGCACTTCGCAGCTGTAGAACAACCTTTTGGCTGGAATGATGTAGACTGAATATAAAGCCATGTCCTGGAGGTGAAAGGCCCAGTGGAGGGAGTATGCTGGAACTCCATGCACCAGAATGATGTTCTAGGAATTCCCTGGTCAGGGTGCAAAAATTCATCTGCACATCTTGATATCCAGCTTTGACAGGAAAAGGTGTATTCTCTGCAACGAGATCTTTCTTTGCAGCTAGCTCAGTCCTGGAGCCGTGAGGCTGGAACAGTACATCTTTTATACATAACACTCACAGACCTGATATACTTGCATCAAGAAGGAAATTAAGACAGCTGCCTGTCCCATAGGAGCACAAACTAAATGCTGAAGCCCAATACATTTATGCAATGTTTTATACACCTCCAAAACACAAAAGCTGTCAAGTCACAATTTTGGTGGTTTTTTTGAATTGTTTCTTACACACTGTCAGGGTTTTGTGCACCATTCTTTACATTTAAAGAAAGCAACACAGACTGATTTCTGACATGCACCCTCCTATCACATCTATCAGTGCAGTACAGTGAGTGTTAAATGAATGTCACCACAGAGCCTCTCTCTCTCTCTCTCAAGTTTTAAATTTCCCTTGCTAGTGTAAAACTTAATGAAAGCCCTGGAGTATACAATAGCATTTTGAAAACAGGAATTTGTGACTGCTGTGAATCATCACTCACAGCAGGGACCCAGAAATGTGAATTGTGGGAGGAACAGGCTCAGTCCCCCTCTCTTTTTTACTGGGAATTTATTACAGGCGTGTCATTATTTACAATGCACCATTCACATCCTCTAAAGAGCCAATAAACTGGCTGCTGAATATGCATTTTGCTCTGTGGTGAACACAGATGTTTCCAGCTAATATCCATTTCATTTAATTTCTTTTCTTTAAAAAAAAAAAAATCTATCTTGCTATTTCTGTAGCAGCTGGGTAACTATTTGCCAGTCTTCGGTTTGGGAATCACTCCTCATATTTATTATAGTTGGTGCCATTTGTGTTGCACAAAGTGGAGGTCTGTCCATATTACCAGTCTCTGCCTGTGTTTGCAGGGGTACCAAATGCAGTTGCTAAAATTCTCTCACAGTTTAAAGAAAAGGCCGCTTGAGGATTCAGCACAGGTTCAAATTTCACCAATGATATGTGGCAAAAATAGTGTCAGATGTTTTTGTGTTCCAAGAGTACATCAGAAACCCCTGGTGTTTGAGGGGGATTTGTTTTGATTTTGCATTCCTGTGAGTAAAATATATTGTTGATTCACAACTGACAGGTTGATGGTCATTAATTTACAGTGCCTTCATGTATTAGTAAGAGAAGGAATAGGGAATTATGGTGAGCTGCAGAAGGTTTGTAAGTTCAACTCAGATAATCATTCCTAACTTTAGATACTTATCTCTGCTAGCACTGTCCCCTGGGATTGCAAAGCTGGTCTGTCATTTCTGTGAAAAAAGACTCTCCTGAGGTCTTAGTTTCCTGCATCTTGTCCAGCTGGAATCTGAAAGTTCAAAGGTAACTAATAAATACATTTCTGATTATCAACATCATTATTATTCACAGTCCTATAGCAATTTTTTTAAAGCCCCACGTGAGCTGTGGTTTCACACAGTTTGAATACGGATAATGGCTGAGGAGGTGGCAAAGAGGGGCTCACGTTTTATCCAAATCAGATTGTTCAAACTAGATTGCTATTCTATAAATTCCTCCCCTCCTTGTGGTGTGGAAGGCAGTGTTATTGGGAATCACCAGATGGCTGGTTACAGATGGTGTTATACATTCTATCTTCAATTAGCTCTTGAAGAAGTGCTTATTGTTAGCTGTGGTGCAGTTCTTCCTCCACACAAAAATACTACTGCAAAGACCAGCCCTGCCTGAGCCTCTCTGACGAGCAAAGTACTTTTAGCTGTGAGCGTGTGGAAGGACTTCTCAAAAGCATTCCCATGAGAAAACTGAAAATCCAATGCGAGTGAATGACTGTGAGTGAGCAGCTCCCTGAATTTTTACCTGCTTCCTACAGGTTATATCCAGTTGAGGAAATAAAATGCTGTTTGGGTCTAGACTGTGGGTGGTGAGCAAGGCCTTGCAAAAGCAGAAGGAAAAGAACCTAGTGGCTGTTGCAAGGTGAAAAAGCATATCACCCTTTGCTCTCCGACTCTGGTCTCCCCGCTGCACCTCCGTGTGCACAATCAGCACTGTCCTGAGGCTGTGTATCCCTGCTGGGGAAGAGGCAGGAAGACTGGAGACATCAGCCAGTGTGTTTGTGCCTCTGACTCACAGGAAGGGCATCGGAATGAGTTAAGATGAGGCAATTCTGCTTGGAACACATGCTTGGAGACACCGTCGGCATGACAAAGACAGGAACCCCGTTGCAGTGGCAGGAAGATCTGGTTGGACTACAAATGGTAAAATTTCCCTTTTAAAAAGCTGGAGTCACTGTTTTTTATTGGGCCTTTTTATCATCCTTTTGGGGGGTTGTTGCACTTGTTAAAATCCAAATCAAAAGTCTCCTAGTATTTCCATGTTCCTATATGAAAGAGATAGGTGTGGAAGAGACCCAGTTAGTCTTTATATTGGACTTACCTCCTCTATGCCTAATAAAAAATATTAATCCCTGTAGCTGCAGACTGTTGCAAGGTGCAGGTCAATGAACAATTAGGTCTTTTGCATCAGAACAATATCTTGCAACTCATATTAATTTAGTATAGATTTCCCACAAAGGAAAAATCTCCTGATTTTCATAAAAATTTGAAATGAACAAATATTGAGGTTATTAGATTGGCTCAACAAGGGCCAGTTGCACCTTTAAGAAAAAGGCAGGAATCCCCCATTGTCCTTGAGAACTTGGTCAGACAACAGCATCTGACAAAGTCTGACAGCAGGAGAGAGGTGGACACAAGTCTCAGTCTCCAATGCTGCAGTACAGGCTGAGTGAGCAGACCTACATGCCTGTGAGAAGGGGTCCTCATTTACTGGGGCCTGGGCTCCCTCTCATGAGCCAAAGTCTTGGTCTTGTAGTGATATTCATGTGCATGGACTCTAATAAAAATGGGGGTTTTAAGATGCTTAATCATAGACTCAAATAACAGCAAATAACCAGGTGTGGAAATTAAATACTACATGTGCAGAACAGTCCCTAAATATGTATTTAAATGCCAGTAAAAGCTTTACAAGTCCCCTGGTGCTTGTATAATCTGGCTCAACAGCTTCCACCTCCCTGGAGCCCTGTCATGGTGGCAGACACTGTGGGTTTCCCTTTGCTTCCCCAGGGCAGCAGGTTTAAGGGGCATGGCCACCACCTGCTGCACAGCAGGTGCCAACTCAGCTGCGCAGGCTTGGGAGGCCACTGGTCTTTGGGGCTGTGGCATGAGGAAGGGATTCCAGGATGTCCTCTGGGAAGGCTAGGTGAAGAAGTGGGTGAAGGCTGCAGTCAGTAGTAAGCAGATACCAAAGTTGCTGGAGAAAAAGTAATGGAGCCTTCTGCTCTACATCTCTCTCTCATCTGATGGGGAGTGGGGCTGGGAGGCATTAAAATTCAAAACAAGGTTATAAACCTCATTCCTTCTTTAAACAAGGTGTGCTATGCTTCCTTTCTGCTTCATTATTCTTCTTTTCAGACCTCAGAGTGATCTTCTCAACCATTGCAAGAGTGGAGATCTTTAAGATTCCCCCCCCCCCCCCGCCCCAGTATTTAACTGGATTTGAATTTAGCTTTAGTCTCATAGTCAAACTTCCTATTTGTGATTTTGGGAATTTTTGGATCTTGCTTATAAGCAAGCAAACATTTTCATGCTTTTTCCTTGGTTGTACTTGATTATCTCATCTCTTCTTCCCTTCTAACCTTTTCCCTCCCTCAGACCCTCTAAAATCTGCCTTTTTTTTTTTTTTTGCTTTCCTCTGTCTGTTTCTCTTGAGCAAGTCTCACACAGTGATAGAGAAGGAATTCACTGAAAAGATAAGGATTTGAGCTTCAACAAAATCATGCAGACAACAGTGGTCAATACAAAAAAGGGGACAAAGGTGGAAAGTTTTTCTATATGACTAAATCAGTAAAATCAGTGTAGGCTACACTTCATAGCAAAATGCTCAGTGCTAGTTTTGGTGGCTGGCATTCTGTTTTCTATCCCCAGCTTCCTGCTGTGCTGTGCTCTTCTGTACAGCACTGCTCTGCACAAAGCCTACATCTCTTTTACCCACTGTAAGCAAACACCAAAGAAGGTGAGACAAACCCAGCTCAAGGGAAGCAAGTTATCAAAACACAAGTCACTCTACTTGTTCTGATTTTGCACAGCTTTCATAATTTGTCTCTATTTTTATTCAATCTGAGTTGAAGGTATAGATATAAAGTTAACAAAACTGTTCCTTTTAGGCAACTGCCTAAAGGTCTTTTAAGGTCTTATAAGCTCACCAAAATCCATGGGAAATATTCCATTCACAAAAGGGACTTCGGGATAGTTTCTAAATACTTATTTATATAGGAGGCAACTGCTCTTTCAGATAGCTAATACACATTTCACAAACTTCCTTGAGGGCCTTTTAAACCAAAACAATGACAGAGAATAAAAAACTTTAAATAAGATTAAGGTTAGATGCACTACACTTTCAGTACCACTCTGTAATTCAAAGGTTGCTATCTATGCTCTGGGCACAGTTTGGAACATTTCCCTTCCTTTTTTGTAAAGGGAAAGAGATATGAAGGATTGATTTAGCAACAGTTTTAACTCTCAAAGTCTTTTCCTTTTTGTTTGCTGTCCACTCTTTACCTTGTTTACTGATAATATGCTCATAGAGGATACACACGGGTCTAGGGCTTAACGTGGTGTGTAGAATATGGTAGAAGGTCACACTGTGCTTTTCATCTCTCAATCTCTCAGAGAATGAAATAAAAATTAAAAAACACTGGCATTGTCTTCAAGGGAAAAAGCTGGTTTCCTCCACAGATCTTCATTACATCACATTGGATGATATTGTTCTATACAATTAAAGAGTGCCACAACAACCCTTCCTAGGAATGAGCCCTGGCTCATTTCATTCCCTGTGGTCAGCAGTGTTTAATAAGTACAAAACACATGGCTTAAATGGTACCCTCCAGCTTGTGTGCTGTAATATTGGCAATAAGGTACAGAAAAGGAGCAGGAGGACGTGTGTGAGGGGTTTGCATGTGTGTTGTGTATGCCACAGCAGGGGCACGTTCCATATAGACAGAGGTCGTCCAGCACAATACGCTGGGGCTGCACTTAACTCAGCGTCTCTCCGAAGCAAAAGCAGGCACAAACCCTAATTAAACCCAGGGTGTGAATCCCTGGAGGGCAGTGATAGAAGGGCCTGTGTACTAATCCAGCCTGTGCTGACTAACAGCAGCGCTGCACAATCACTGCTGTATGAATATATTCTTCTGGCAGCTGCATGCAAACGGCAGTCTTTGCGATTCTGATGACTTTTCATTTTTATGACACTGTGTTTTAGCTTCAGGTGCAAGTGTGAGACTGCCAGTTAAGTGGCTGTTCTGATTATTTTAAGTAGTCACTAATCAAAATGCTGAGCAGAGGGGGCCGGGGGAGAAGGGGGAAAAGGGATGGAGGTAAGAGATGTAAAGGAATGTGTGAGGGTTAGAAGGGGAGGGAGGAGGGCTTTGCATCTGATTTCCCTAAGCAGGGCAATTTCTTTAGTGAGGAAGGTGAGCATGTCACTACTTGGCCCCTGTCTTCTGCAAGTACTTTAACTTCTCAGCAACCCAAATGATGATTATAGGAAAGGGAAAATGACTGGAAGGTTTCTAGCAGCAGCAGCAGAAGCAACGGCAGAGAAATACATTGTGAAAAATCAGTTTTAATAAAGCCCCAGCACTGACCTTGGAAGCATAAGTATTTGTATTATTGACTTCTGTATGAGGTTATTTGTTAAAAAAAAAAAAAGGAAAAAAGGAAAGAAGGACAGAAAGAAAGAAAAGAAAGTCTTTCTGTTCTTGTCTTGAGACTTGAGGAAAAAAAATAACTAAAATTAGAGAAACTGGAGATATAAACGCAGTGAGTAGAATAAAGCAAAATACCTCTGGGGTGTTCATCTGCCATAGTAGTCATTTCATATCTCATCTGTTATATGAATGTGATAGCTCTTTCCCTTTTTGATAGGATCATTATGTAGACTCCACAGATTCAATTCCATTTACAAGTCAATGGTGTGAGATTTTATGACAATTCTTTTTACTGGGTTGATTCTGGATGATCTTCCTCTACCGAAAAAGAAAAAAAAAAAGGGAAAAAAAAATAAGGAGAAAGGGACAGTGTCATTTTGGTGCTGACACGTGAGTGTTCTGCATGCACCAGACATTACTGTGACAGATCTAATAGCACTGTCCCATCACAAATGTGCCCAGGCGTTCTTGAGCCTCAGTGTCAATGCTGCCAACGTTTGAAGAGGTCTGTGCTGAATGGAGATCTGTTGCTGGGGAGGAAGCAGTTGCTCTGGGCAGCAAGGGTAGCTGGTATCAGCTGAACTCATAGGCAATACATCACACAGATGATTTTCTTGTTATCATGCTCAGGTCCCTCATTCCCTAGCACTTCCCTCAGCCCTCCACAAGGGCAACTCCAGCCTGGAGCTCCATAGAGCCAGTGGAGTGGTGGTGAGCAGGTATCTATGCTCCACTGAGGAAGAGGTGCTGTCCTCTGAGTTTATGCTGCACCTACAGCAACTGATCTGGGCCCCAATGTAGGCTTGTAAAGAGGTGCCTTGGAAAACTACATTATGGCAGGGTGTGCATATAGGTCCATTGTATCCAAATCAATACATTCTGCTGGAATTTTGCCTTTGTCTGACTGCAAACTGAAGTTTCATAGAAGGTGTGGGTTACATACCTTCAGGGTTAAAATGAAACCACACGTTTTGTGTCGTGGAAGTGAATGAGGTGGATTGGTGAGGGATTGGACAGTGAATATTGTCACTATAGGCACATGCTCACAGTGAAATGCCCTATGCTTAGGATGCCATTTCTTTGTCTATTGCAAGCTCCATTCTATCACAAGCAGGATCCACCAGAGTAATCCCCTTTCAATGCCAAAAGCATCGTAGGAAAGGCAAGTACCCATGTGTTTAACGCAAGAGGAGCTTAAAAAGGAAATAATCTCCTGTGTGGGGCAATGTCAAATCAGGAAAAAAACCCCAAAAATCTCTTGATGTCCTTTCTGGCTGTACCTTTTTGTACCTTGCAGAATATAAAAAGGAAAGGGGCATGAATGCTTGTTCAAAGCAAGACCCTACCAGCTTTCTGCAAGTGAATTTCTGTTAGGGCATGTCTTCAGGCTATGATAATTAGCTGCTGTGGAAAAGTTTTACTGTTCCAGCACATGTTCCAAGCATGCTTAATATATGTGTGTCCATTCAGAGTCTCCTGGAAAGAGGAGCTGTTCCTCCTCCCCCTCCCTCAGCCACCTCTCCTACCAGCAAAGGTCTGTCCCCCAGCTTGGGGGCTGGAGCACATGCTCCTGGACTCACACTCTGTCATGGGGCTGACTCCAGCTCAAATACCCTCCTGCAGAGGAGGCCTGGCTGGGGAGGTGGTGTTCACCACCAAAAGAAGGTGAAAAGGGCATTGAATAAACAAAGCAGGGGGGGAAATGTCAGTGATTCTCTAACCCTTGGTTAAAGCTTTTGGCAGGATAAAAAGGAGACCTGGGGACTAGTCACCATCACAATTAATCCTTCCAGAGTAACCGGATAAACCATTTCCTACTGGTTCCTGGCTCAGCATGTCAGCTTGTGACAAGGCACTCTCAGGCAGCAGACTTTTCTGATTTTGAAGAGGAGCCTAAATGCGTAATTTAGGGGTTTAACTCTGCTTTGCAAAGTAGGTGCATAAAGGTGAGGCTGCACAATGCTCATCATTAGTCATTGGTGTTTTAACCTTGGGAACCTCCACCTCAGCCACAAAAATTTATGAGGATATCAACATTAAGAGACTCTAGTAAAACCCCACATATTTTTGATGCATTTGGAGAAGGGCTGGGACCCTTTACAATGTTTCCCCCAAACTACACTGCTTGCCACAAATCCTGTAGGACCCATTACACACCAAAACACCTCATGCCCTCATGAGATACAATTCCATAAAAGTGAATCTAGCAGCTGCTATTGATTAAGCCAAGTCATTGCTTCAATGCCTATTCCCATGAGGGTTTATCAGACATTTATGCCACATATAATGTTGCTCCTCCTGGGTTCATGACTGCCCAGAACACACATTTTACTTGAGCTCCTTCTCAGCCCCAAATCTCAGTGGACTTCCAGTCAGGCAGAATCCATACACACAGCCATGCTTTGAGCTACAGGCAAAGGGGAGGATGACAGTGCCACACTCAGCTCCCTCCTCCTCTGACAGATTTCTGGACTATTTGAACCTTCTCTTCTGTGGCAAAAAATCAGAAGGGATGAACTAGCCAGTCATTTGCAATGCTCTTTGGTGAAGCAAAGTCACTTCATAAATCTAAGATAGAAGTATGATAGATGAATTATTTACTAATAGGAAGCCCTTTCCCTCTCCAAATTAAAATACACCTGATAACTGGAAACTGCTTGAGAAAGAAAGATACTGCAAGAAACCCACCCAGCCACGGACATCTTTGGGAACAAATGTAAAACATATCTTCCTGTGCTGCTCCTACATAAGAGGTAAATACTTTACTGAACCCTTCCATTTGCTCTTTTATTAGTCCTAGGCATGGACCTGGAAGGCTTTCTCTATTGCTGTAGCTCTTTACTGGCCTGTTTCCATAGGGGTAGGGAAAGCCTTTTGGTATCTGGTGGCTGATAAAACACAGCACCCAAATTCAGCATTCCTCTCAAGTCTCACTTCTCTGTTCATAACAAATGCACCGAATTCAGTGCAATTAGTCCAAAAGGAGGTGTTTCTATCTTTCATTTCAGCATAGATTATGTGCTATAACATGGCATTCGAAGTCATCAGCACTTTGGCTTAAATAATTATGTTTTACAGTGAGAGGGTTTTGTTTTACCTCAGCCAATTAATAACAAGCCATACTCAAATTTAATAAGTGTAATGAGAAACTCTTGTTTGATTTTTCTGAAGTCACGTGCCAGGGAAAAAGATGGAGCAGGCTATTCTTTTTGACTGGTGCACGAGGTCAGTGGCAAACCAGTATCGCTCAAGGGTGGTGTCTGTCAGCTTGCTTTCCAGACTGTGCACTAAATGTTTGAAAATGTTAGAGAAATCCAAAAGCTACAGAAAAATATATTCTCAATATGTTAATCTTCAATAGGGACAAAAAATTGCTTTGCATCTTTGTGTGTGTGTGTGTGTATATACTTATTCTTTTTTTTCCTTTTTTCTTATGTACCCTGTTTTTCATTACATATACATGTTTTATTTAATCCTCTGTTGTGGTTGACATCCCTGGCTGCAACCAGTCTATCTGCACTGCCCCAGCTTCAAGCCAGATAAAGAAAAGGGTCTCCACAGTGGATATAGACACCTTGGCTGTCTCCAAGGCTGCAGGTCCTCTCTCCCTTAGTAAGCCTTGGACAACTTGAAAAAGGTTCCTCTGTATCTACAACTTTCCAGCACATGGGAAAAACTGAGGCTACAATTCCAGCTCCAGAAGGGCTGTTATGTATTTCTTCAAAAGTCTTCCCTGGTTCCTCCCCCTGCAGTTTGCAGGGTAGGTTATGGCTTACTGATTTTACTGATCACACCAGTGCATTTATGGCGTGTGGCAGCTGCATCCAGGTTATCAGCCCATGCAGGGACCAGTCCCAGCCTGGTCCTTCAGGGGTCGAATGGCCACTGAATGCACAGCTCATGGCAAAGGTCCATGTGTGGCTGAAAAAGGAGTGCATATCCAGAGGAGGAGCGGGCACAGTCCTGTTTCCCTGAATGAGATTCAAAATTAATTCATATAATTGTTGGAGGTGTAATCCCTTGGTGTGGGAAACCACTTAAGTACATGCTCCAATCTATCCATATTTAGGAAAGCAGTTTTAACATTCCTTGTTAGGCAAGTGCTTACGTTCCTTTTTCCTCAATAGAGCAACTTTCCTGAATTAAAGCTTTTAAGCTGGAGTGGTATGCTCACAGCATGTGCCATTCTGCCTGCCTTTGTGAATGTTAGATCTGTACTGCAAATGTGATAATCTTTGTACAAATAAGAACACTACTTTTCAATATGATTTTCAGTTTTTCACTCACTTAAACCGGAGAAAATCTTATAGCATAGTCTGTGCAGATTTAACATTGAAAAGCTATCTTCAAACTGCAGACAGGAAGACACTAAGGATAATTTGAAAGAAACTATCTTTTTAATGCATTTTCGTCCTTTTTTTTTTCCAAAGACTAGTTCAAAATTTCCTGAAAATAGACTCACTGTTCGAAACTACTGTGTAGATAATTTCGACAAGGAATGACTGGTCTGTAACTCATGCATGAGTGATTGGCATTAAAAATCTGAGGTGTTTTGACTGGCCATTTCTCCCACAGGGTGGTCCTTCCCTCTTGCTAAAAGAACATAGCTCTTAGGTTTAGGTTCCCACTGCAGTCCTCTCTGTTTACATAGTACACACTTGGCTTTCCTCGAATATTCTAGTATTGTTGGGTTAAAATCCACTTGTTGTGAGGAAGAAAAAAAAGTCTCATTTTCTTTAATGTAAAGTGAGTGTATTTGGGCTATATTAGCACTCCAGTTTTAGCCATTAAGCACAGTGTAATCTATGCCTCTGCACCATGTGCCAATCTGCCCAGACTTCTGCAATGAGCAGAGTTTTTGAATACACTGAAGAGTTATTAGTGTGCTTTTTTTTTATACAATTACAGTGCAGCTGTATACGTCTGTTCCTCTGAGCCAAGCATTTTATGTGCTAGAGGTTGGCATGTGTTGGAATGATGCAAGTAAAAAAATAAATACAGGAGAGTAAAACGCCGTTGAAAGCTGTGAATCTTGGTGTTCAGGTGGGCTCACAAAGAATCTCAGGTCTCTGAAGATAGATGGGACTGTGGTTGCTATGCTGCTGGTTTAGAGTGGAAAGATTGTAATAAGAGAGAAAGGAAGAGAGATTAGAAACAGAATTTTAAAAGACAGTTAATGTCTTTTTACAAAATAAGAACTTTCTCCTTGCAAAATAAGAACCTCATGATAGAGCATCAGCTCAGGACAACTGCTGTGTAGCCAAGGAAGAACTGGAATCCTTTTACAGACTTTAAGGCTTTAATCTTGCCATCAGCTGACAACAAGTCTAGCCAGCTGCCTGCCTATGAGATGCTTTGACAATTCATTTATATCACTGACCTAGACATGCCGCTTTTTGCATGATAAGGATTTGCTTTTGGGGTGGCACTGTCTGATAGGGCTGGCTAGAAAGAAGCTTGCAGAACCCTTCCATCAACAGCATCTCTCTGGGACGCGCATTTCACTCCAGGGCTCTTTGCCAGCTTCCCTTGTTGCAGACCGTAAATGAACGTCTCGCTCTGCCTACACACTGTTCCACCTCTTTTGCAGATTTCAAATGGACAAACAGGTAATTTTGAATGCCTTTCACATGAAAAAGGACTAAAGTGTTTTTTCAACCTGAGTTGGAACGGAAAAAAATCTATTGTGACAGATATATACAGTGTACAGTATGCATGTGTGCATGTGTATGTATATGGTGGGAAAAAAAGCACTAATCACTTTTCAGCATTTCTAAAACTTCATTTCCACATGCACATTAAAAATTGCTTAAAACCACTATATAAACAGAAAAACAGTGAACCTCAGCCCAGCTGCTGAAATCTCTGAAGTGTCATGATGGTTTCAGTGTAAGAATCTGTACAGGAAGGTATAGGATCATGACAGAAAGGTTGGTTGCTCTTGGAATAGAGCTCTGCTTGCACAAGAGAAACAGTGAGTGAATTATTCTCTCCCTTTCTTTAAGACATTTTTGGTAGCAAGATAGATTTAGACACAAAAATCCTAAAAAAATATATAAGACTCATGATGTGGGGAAGAGATTTTTTTTAAATTTCATTTGGGAATAGCCGAACTCGGAGGCAGTCTATCTGCCTTCCTGTCTGATGGCCCGTATTCTTCACAGCACTCCTGAGGCTGCACTCTCACCGCATATAATTCCTCCCCGGTCCAGTCCTGTGTGCAGCATGTGGACTGCTCTCCGAGGGGAGGGGGATCTGACTTGGCTGGCAGTCAGAGCAGCAGGAGCAATTGCAGATGCTGCTATTTACACTATTTTCACATTCTGAAGAACAAAGAGCAGGAGGCTGCCAACAAATCTTAGAGGCTAAGCCTTTGCCCTACACGCAAGGCACAGCCAATGAATGCCGGCAGAAACATGCAGTGCACCACTTTGTGAGATATTGCATCTCTGTTTTGGTGAAAATGCAGTCAAGATCACTCACCGAGAAAGAAAAGAAAGGTAAAAAAGGAGCTTCATTGCCCAGGAGTGTCAGCCTTCCAGGAGTGTGAGGCTGAATGAAATATTTCTGTCTCATGTGAATGAGCCATTCCAGGTCTCGGGGATGACTAACCCTTAAAATTCATGGTTGTGGTGGTAACAAAGACAGATGTTTATCCACTGCTCTTTAATCTAAGCTAGACATGAGCCCAAACACAGTCCTTTGAATGAAGAAACGCTATTTCTGTGCAAAAGCATTCTAGAGATTTGCATTGTGCTGCTGTGCCTGGACATGTTTTGCCCCTGTCGATGGGTTTCCCGTATGGCCTCAGAGAAGTCCGTCAGGCTGAGCTTTTCAATAAGATGAAAGAGGTAGGCTCTCCATCTTCCTTAGAAAATCAAGGATAATTCAGGTTTCTCTGAAAAAGGTCCTCTGAAAAAGCCCAAGATTGATCCTGTTGTGTGCCTTGCCTTTTTTTTTTCCCCTCTTGGTCCTGCCTATTTGCCTTCATTTTCTACTGTGTGGCAGACTGCAGTGGCTGACTGCATGCACAAGGAGTGGGACTCTTATCTCAGTTAGACCCTCTAGGTGTAAGACACATTAATTAAAATATTAATAATTTCTATTACTTATGACAGACATCTGTGTATCTCTAATATCTACACCTTGCATCTTTCATCATTAGAGTGTCAGAAAAGCCAGATGATAAATTTTAGTTTATTAATGAGAATTTATTCAAGTGCTTTTTGGATTCTTTTTAGCCATCTAAGGATATTTTTGTACATGGACAGACCTTCTTTATCTTCTTTAAATCTGGACCGGGATTCAAAACCAGGCATAGGCATTGGAATTCAGGTGAGTTTTGGTGGTGGGCATTTGGTTTGATTCAATTTACCTTTAGAGGAACTCTGCAAAGAAGCAAGATATGGAAAGTGCTAGGGATTCAGCGCTGTCTTCTTGCAAAGAAGCAGATTCACAGACTTGGAATAATTTCAGATCTAGCTTTAATAATTATTCCTCTACCAGTCTTCTCCTCTGCTTCGCCTAGTGAAAGTGAAACTCTGGCATTTAAAAAATGTGACTTTTAGGGAACTGGCAATTGGAAGGTCTCCCATCCACAGTGCTTCTGCATGTAAGCTGGGAGAAATCAGCAGAGAATAGTTTCAGTGTCAGATCCTCCTGACTTGTGGGAGGATTCACAGTAATGTGAAAGAAAAATCATTTTCAGATAAACAGCCTATCTAAGGACGCAAGCACAATGGAGTTCTAGACTCTGGGGGTACACAAATAGGCATTCCAGAGGCATTCCATTAATCTTATTCAGATGAATAAACACCCAGAGCAGGTCTTCTACATTTCAGTACCTGCCTAACACTAGCTCAGACTTCACTAGCAAACACTTTCCCTGGGAACAGCCACAGGCTAATCCTGGATTTGTGTGCCCACAAGGAGTGAATATTGGCTGTGCCTCTAGGGGACCCCTTTGGGTTTACTTTAATAAAAGGAAGAAATCTCAAGATTTGATGCAAAGAGCATATCCCAAATGGGCAGAAACACGGGCCTTTGGGCCTTGCACCTTGTGTAGTCTGTTCACTCTGTGCAAAAGGAGTGTAAAGTATTAGCAGAGCTGCACGCTGCCCTTTTACACCAGCTCTTTACAGGTGTTGCTGACACGGTGCAAGGTACAAGATGACAGAGAATAGAGGCCCTTTAGCTGTTGCTCAGACTCTCCTGCTATTTAACTAATTCTGGGACAATTATTTTTCAAGACAAATAAAAAAAAAAAGGAGAAAAAAAAACCCTAAACACTGCAAAGAAATCAGAAATTCTTAAAAGAGTAGTTTATATTCAAGTAGCACACATGCCTGTGAACCTCAAAGTATGTTTAAAATGTGAATTAATTAAAGCACCACAATTTCTGAGAAGCAGTTTTTATTGCAGGCATTAAAAAGGAGAGAAAACACCTTACAAAGAAGCCAAGAGGTTCAGTTCTGATGTCCTGCCACGAAGTGGTGATGACATACAAGGCTTTCTGATCACTAAGAAGTATCAAAAATCTGGGGTGAGTTTCACTTAAGCTCTTATTCCTTAAACCCTGGGCAAACCAGAGAGTTACTGTACAGTTACACACACACAGAGGTACTCACACATCCACACATGCATATGCACACATTCATTCCCTGGGGATGGTTACAGGTGGGTGGAGAAGATACTAGAGGTCTTTATTTTCAGATACCCACAGAGGGGTTTTATAAGCAAATGGGCAGATATTCTGGTTATTCTTGGCCATAAAGTCCTTTCGAAGGAGCAGAAAAATAAATCAAGCATGACTGTGTAAAGGGAAAAATTGAAAGAACTTTGTTTCCAGAGCCATCCCCTGTTCAAGGAAGGAATCCTTCTTCCAAAGCTCAGTGGTCTGCCAGGAAATAAACTGTCTACAGGCCACACCTCCAGCTGCACAATATTAATAAAAGATATTTTCCCCAAACACTCGATGAAACCCAAGAGGTACAGCAGCAGCAGGGCCATCTCTGTGCACCCAAGTTACAAGGTGGAAAGATGGTGCTGTGAGAATTAAAGGGCAGCCTGTGAGCAAGGGAGAGGAGGGGTTGGGTGGTTTGTATAAATACAGGTAGAGCAAACATCTCCTATGTGACAGTGCTGTGACAGTACGAACACTCTCATCTACACACAGGTACCTGTCGGAGCAGCTACTGTAACCATGTTGTAAAATATTCAATGACTCACTGTGAATAACTGTCTCATTTAGAAGAATAATCTGGTGACAAGACCAACATTGTTAAGTTGTGTCAACTTGTTAGGAAAGACATAAAACAAAAATACCACTAACATCCAAGGGCTGGAGGCAATGTCAATAATTTTTTGGAAGTGAGCGGCTGGAGGAAAGTGAGGCTGGGCTCCAGCAGCTTAGCACAGGCTCAGTTTGCAGAGAGGAATGTGGCAAATGAGGCCAACCATTTACAAATCAGCACCACACTGATTTACTGGGGTGCACATACCATGACAGAGATCCCCCTGCCTCAGATATGAGCAGGTATCTGTCCTTAAGTATGAGCTGCTATGGGCCCAGTTCTGCCTTTCCATGCTGCTCTCCTCCAACACAAGGGTCTCTGCTAGAGCAAAGAGTAGATTCCCAAGAGATAGCTTCTTGTCTGACCCCATTCCCAGCTCTCCTGAAGCTAGGATACCCACTTCCAGTTTCAGACACTTATTGAAATCTGTTTCACTGTACCAGAGGGAAGAAAGAGCAAAGTGTGAGCCTTGTTTGCCTCTTCAGCTGTCTCATGGGCTGCAGAGAACAAAACATGGTGGCAGCATGGAGACTTCCAGAATGGGAAAGAAACTCAAGAGCAACACATAAGATGACATAATGTAACATAATATAACTAATATAATATAGTTAATATAATCTATACAGTAAATGCAATTGTTATGATATGACATAAAATAATTCAATATAACACTATGTGATGCTCCTTCCCCTCCCAATAAAAATGAGGGTGCCTGTGTGATGGGGTGTGGAGGGGGTGACCAGGCCAGAAGGAAGGTGAGACAGTAAGCTGTGGTCTGACTGGTTACTGCTGCATCTGATTTGACTGCACTAATGGCCATGGGTGGTTCAGACCTTGCCCCTTTCAGCACTGGGACACATCTCTGCAATCTGCTGCTGCCTGCTGCTAGATCATTTCTCTTTGTGTGAGTGATGCACAGGCTCTTGGCACACTGGCCAGCTCACACACCTCAATAGCACCTTGTGATTAACAGGCAGAAGCACAAAGGCTCCTGGCGTGTTGGCCAGCTTGTATGGCCCAGTAGCCTTTGCTCTCCTGTAGCATTGTGCAAAAGCTGCTGAGAGGCACAAGCTGGCTGCCAGGTGAGGCAAGGAGCAGAGCCAAAATGCCACAGACCATAGAGGAAATAGGAAAAAAGAAAACAGGGCAGGACTCAGGGAATTTATTCCTCTTTAATAGTAGTGCCTGAAGTAACCATAATAAGTAATCAGAATCTCAGGAAAAATAAGAATCTAAGGAGGTTATCTAGTCCACCTTCTTGCCCAAAGCAATACCAGCTTCAGAACTAGGTGGAGGTTGCCCAGGGTATTGTCTAGTCAAGTTCTGAATGCCTTCAAGGATGGAGATGGGCAAACTGATACAGTGCTTGATCATTCTCACCATGAAGAATTTTTATTCTGTGTCTCATTGGAATTTTTATTGCTGCTGCTTGATTCCATTTCCTCCAGTTCTTGCACTGGGAACAGTGTAGTTCCCTTTCCTCTATAGATTTCGATAGGTAGTTAGTAGAGTTATCAAATAGATTTATCTCCCAATCAAGCACCATTCTCTCAGCCTCTCATAATTTGACTTGACCAGCCTAATGGTTCTCTGCCAGACTTGCTCCAAATTGTCTATGTCTTTTTTGTGCAATGGAGTCCCAGAATTGGACAGTACTCAGATGGGATCTCCCAAGGGCTGAACAGCAGGACATAATAACTTTTCTTGACCCGCTGGCTACACTCATCCTAATGCAGCTTGCCTCCACATCTCTTATCCACACTAAACTTGTCCACTAGGGTTCCCAGATGCCTTTTTGGAGGTGCCCTGAGTCACTCACTCTCCCATACCACTGCAGTTTTACACCCTTGATGCAGACCTTTGCATTTGCTTTTTTTGAACTTCTTGAGGTTTCTGTCAGTCCTTTTCTGCAGCCTGTTGAGGTCTCTCTAACTGGCAGCTCTGCTCCCAGCCTCCACTGGCAACTTCCACCACCTCAGTCCCCTGCCTCATCCCGGCTTTGGCGTCATCCAGAATCTTGACAAAGGTTCATCCCACCTCATTCCATCACTCAGATTGTTGATGAAGCCAATAAAGAACACAGGCCTCAATATCAATTCCTGAAGAATGACACCAGTAACCATCCACCACCTGGTCTTCAAAACACCAATCCTTGTTTCCTAAGCCTAGACAGTTCACACAGACTTTATCCACCATGCAATCTTCCTTCCAACCTATATCCTTCTAATTATCTACAGTGACATTATGGAGACAGTGCAGAGGACCATGCTTATTTTAAGGTAGATAACATCCACTGCATTCCCTTTATCATTTACCAAGCCAGTCATCTTAATGTTCTTTTGCCTGATTTCAAGCATAATTTGCCTTTGGTAAATCCCAGTGTGTTGTTTCACTGTTCTGTTCTTTGTGCACTTGGCAATGGGTGTTTCACAGAATCACAGAATCACTAAGTTGGAAGAGACCTTTAAGACCCTCGAGTCCAACCCATGCCCTAACATCTACCATGGCACAGAGTGCCCCATCCAATCTTTTTTTAAACATATCCAGGGATGGTGACTCTACCACCTTCCTGGGCAGACCATTCCAGAACTTTATCCCCCTTTCTGTAAGAAACTTTTTCCCAATATCCAACCTAAATTTTCCCTGGCACAGCTTAAGTCTGTATTCTCTCATTCTGTCTTTTGCTGCCTAGAAAAAGAGACCAATCCCCACCTGACTACAGCCAACGTTCAGGAAGTTGTAGAGAGTGATAAGATCACCTCTGGGTCTCCTTTTCTCCAGGCTAAACATCCCCAGCTCCCTCAGCCATTCCTCACTGGGCTTGTGTTCCAAGCCCCTCCCCAACCAAGCTGCCCTCCTCTGGATGTGCTCAAGCTTCCCAACGTCCTTTCCAAACTGAGGGGCCCAGACACTCAAGGTGCAGCCTCACCAGTGCCAAGTACAGGGGGAGAACAACCTCCCTGCTCCTGCTGGCCACGCTATTCCTGACACAGGCCAGGAGGCCATTGGCCTTCTTGGCCACTGGGGCAGACTGCTGGCTCATGTTCAGCACCCCCTGGTCCCTTCGTGCCTGAGCTCTGTTCAGCCACACCATCCCCAGCCTATAACGCTGCAGGGGGTTGTTGTGGCCAAAATGCAGGACTCAGCACTTGGACTTATTAAACTTCATCTTATTGGACTCTCTCCATCCATGCAACCATTCCAGGTCCCTTTGCAGAGCCCTCCTACCTTCCAACAGATCAACACATGCTCCCAGCTTGGTGTCATCTGCAAATTTACTAATGACAGACTCAATACCCTCATCCATGTCATCAGTGAAGATATTGAACAGAACTGGCCCCAGCACAGACCCCTGAGGACACCACTGCTGACTGGCTGCCAGCTGGATGCAGCACCATTCACCACCACTCTCTGGGCCTGGCCATCCAGTCAGTTCTTAACCCAGCAAAGAGTGCTCCTGTCCAAGCCGTGGCAGCTTTTCCACGAGTATGCTGTGGGAGACAGTTTGCAAGCTTTGATCCATGATCTTTCTAAGGGTTCTCCTTAGTCTGACTGACTGGTAGCTTCCCAGAACTTTCTCCATTTCACTGATCTCCACTCTTTGAAAAGTACAGAGAGCTTTCCCACAGTAAGACCAGCCTGCTCCCTCAGAAACATCAGATGCTGAGCTGCACTCATTGTTTTCTACTTTCCCAGTCCACAAAACTGGCTCAAAGTCTGATCTACCCTGCTGACAGCCACAGGTACTAAGGAGGCCTGAGAGTGCACCTTGCCAATGATGTACGGCAAAGAAATCATCGAGCTGGTGCACCTTTCTCGTGTCCTTTGTCACTAGGTCCCCTGCATCCCTCAGCAGATCCACACTTTCCTGCTATTTCTGACTGACCTGTTGTGTCCTGCTGCACAGAAGGACAATGATGGAACAGTTCTCACCCAGGCAGCTGTCACAGCTCTCACCAAGGTGACTGCCACCAACCTGGCTGCTCTATACTGCCCACAAAAGGGCAGGAGATGGACACCCTCACCCATCTCAGCAGTATGGGGGTAAGAGAGTGCTCCCAAGGGCTCCTAAGTGGAAAAGATAAAAGTATGCTGTATATGACCAATAGGTTGCCAGAAACCCATCCATGCTGGGAATACAGACAGAAATACGAGTTCACCTTAGAAGACAATAAATGTCTTCTGGGAAAAGAACCAGCAATCAACCCATTGATCTAACTGAGACTTAAACAACCATAATTCAGCAAACTATTAAGACACCTATCTAGTTGTCCACTTAATAGAACTACCCTGGAAAATACCCATTCACTGAAGTTGAATAAGAATGAGTGCATTATAACTTACATTACTGCCAGTCGACAGATGGAGCAAGCTAAGATGAAACCCTGGCCATTATAATATAGTGATCTTTTTGCAATTTTTTTCTGTCTGAAACCACACATAACTTTTGAAGATGTAAATTTGTAATACGTCATGCTTTATGTATTACATTTTTGGCATCTACTTTAGTTTTTAAGAATGGATGTTGTCTAATTATGCAGTGCAGCTTTGGATGAGAAAATATACTAAGTGTGCATTAAACAGACAACTTTAAATAATGGCACTTGTGCTAAGAAGTGTATTTTCTGGCAAGCAACTAATTTATAATGGTCATAGATATATGCATTAGTGTATGAAATGCTTGTCTTTATTTATTGATATGAAGGGGCAGTATTATATTTTTGAATACGTCTTCTTTATTGGATCCTGTTTTAATCTGTAACAGACCTTGTTATATTTCATGTCTCAGGGTATTCATACCACCTGAAAAACAGACAGTGCGAATAACTATACAATAAATAAAACAACAATTAATACTGTGTGTTTTAAAAGACATAAGCATATAAAATGAAAAAGTTCAGCTCTGTCTTTTTCTTTTAACTTTTTACCATGAGTCTTCGTTTGCTTTTAATGTGCATTTCAGAGGTAAAGAGAATGTTATTAAATGACCAAATTTACAGCATTCTTAGTGCATAAACCACTACACTAGATCTTTCTAAGCCAATTTAATTTTTAGCTTTATTCTTGGCTTAATGCAATGTTTTAGTTCATTGCACTTTTTGGATGTGCAGAAGCAAAGATAATGTGTTACACTACATTCATTTAATGTTTCATCAGACTTTTTTGGTGTATCTACCTTTTGGTTATTTTAAAATGTTTCATCCTTATCACTTCAGTCATGAAATGTAGATTCATTAAATTACCGTGCTGGAGTAGCTCAGTGTAAAAGCCTTGTTTGAAATACAGCACTGGTTTGTTCATCAAGACATTGCTTAAAAAAATAAAAGGCTGCCTTGTCAGTCCCCTAACTCATTCCAGGCAACAAGCTTCCAGCTAGACAAACCATCTGATCTGTTATTAAGTGTATTTATAAAGGTGGGCAATATATTATTTTTTGACAATTTCAAATAAAATATTAAAAAAATATATATTTAAACCTGAACACATAGTGAGAAGTAACCTTTAATTCACAATGGGATTTTGCAAGAGCTCAACAGCTGCATGGCAGAGTTCATGGCATCTCCAGAAAGGGTTAACTGCTGGTCTCACTGGTGAGCCACCAGCCTGTCTCCTCTGAAAGAAGGAGACAACATGTCACTGTCAGAGGAAGCAGGGTAGATGTTCTGACTTCTCAGTTGAGAAAGAACATTGTACCTGGTTAAAACAGGGTTTAGTTGTGGTTAGCAGGCTTCGAGGCAGCAGGGAGTCACTTGTGTGAGTCCTTTCTTTCATGTGACATATTACAAAGCGTAGGATAAGATTTTAAAGCATGGGGCAGTTCAGTAGTTCACAATCACTAAAACCAAGTGCACCCAACTAAATTGAACAAGTACATGGTCCCTGTTTAGCAGATGGGAAATTGGCAGCATTGTAAACCAGGTGCTGTGTTTGGGGTGGGGGACTCCAACAGGGGAACCTTCTTGTTTGACTTGAGATGAAATGTTGGGGAGGGGAAGAGCTTCTCTCAGATGCAAAGCTACCTGGCTGCATCCTGAAAAACAGGAGTGCATGTGGGCCACCATTTCCAGACACACTTTAAAATGTTCATCCTTTAAAAAAAAAAAATGGAAGGGAAGGGTGACGTGGAAGGAAAGTCTCTGCCACAAAATGGTTTCTATCTACAATCAGAATTTATCTTCAAAGATTGTTTTGGTCTCTGGTTTGGAGCCCACCAGAGGTGCTGTCCATCAACCCTGTTTATGCTGGGCTGAACTGGAAAGCGCAGAGCTCAGCTCTCTGCCTGGGTGCTTTCAGAAGTACTGGGCCCAGGTCTCTGGCCGTGAGACCAGAGGGCATGTTGAAGCCGTGTTTCTCCAGGGATGATGCACAGGACCTGATCACTGCAGCACAGCTCAGCCTTCTCAGGCAAAGCCCCTCGTCGGCCGGCCTCCTTGTACCCGCAACGATGGGCTCACTGCCTGCCTGCCCACCTGATATAAAGCTGCTCCCCAAAAAATAAATAAATTAAAAAGGAAGCTATTTAGGGCAGCATTCCCATCAGGTTTCTCTGCAAAGCAGTTTAACTGTAGTTAGTAAGTGCTTAGTGTAATCTAATAAAAGCCATTTTGCAATATTAAGCAAAAAACATCTGGTACCCAGAATTCCCTGATCATTTTTAACTAGATGCAATATCTCTCTCTCTTTCTCCTTCTCTTCACAGACATGTGAAAAATAGCCTAATAAGGATCCTTGTGGTAAAATCAGATGGAAAACGGGGAGGAAGAGTTCCACAGTCTCCAGCAGCTCATTTGAAGCTGCTCCTCCGAGTTTCACAATAATAATCAGTGCTGGCCCAGTGCCGCCGGATTATTTTGTATATTCATGAAGCTGCTCATCAGCCGTCAGGAGAATGTGCAGTAATCCTTGGATGAAATAAGGCCAATCAGTGGAATAATGAGGAAGGTAATATCTCCCAAGAGGCCTGGAGTGGGTTTTCATCAAACCCGGCTGTAGCTCTCCAACTATTTGCTTTACAAATGCAGCCTTTGATCTTTGATTTGGGGAGAAGAGGGGGAGAGACAGACGTGCTGTTGTATTGTCCAGTGTGAAAGGATAACAAGCTAGCACTGAGGAGGAGTAGGGAGGGGGGCAGAACCTGGCTTTTAAGTATCAGTCAGTTCTTGTTAACTAAAACCTCGTAGCCTTCTATTTACTGCTCTCTAATATATATTCACTTAGCAGGTCAATTGCTGGGAGATTTTTCCATGTACATATGCAGACCATAAGCCTGTTCTAATCACGGTGCACCGGGCCTGTAAAAATAGCCCCCCTCGTGTCACTCACTCTTTCTAACCCCCCTTTCTCCTCTCTAGAAGGCGATGGAGAATGGCTGAGGAACCTCAGCGAAATTACATCTGGAGCAGTGAGATCACACAATGGGTACAAAATGGAAAAGGGAAAAAAAAGAAATCCCGGTTGTTTCAAGGGGCCATTTTATCTGCATAACCCAGAAATAGTCCTGAAAGAAAACAGCTCAGATTACATAGATGCTGTAAAGCATCATGTTGATATTTTTTATCACTATAAACTAAATTTAGTACAATATAATTAGCAATGCAAATCAGTAGAACACACTGCCTATAAGGCTGATCTTGAAAGCCCAGTGACGTTTAAGGGCATATTATAAAGAGAGTGTTCACAAAGGCCTTAGATACAGTTGGGGGACAGAGACAGGAAAATAACTGTTTACCATAATCACCTTTGTTTCATTTTTTTCTCCCATAGCTCTTTACATCCTCCAACTCCTCCTCATGTACCACATTAAGACTCTCTTGTTACACAGTCACAACTGAATCCTTCCTTCTTTACTACCCTACCCACATCTTTGTTAATTTTTTTCATACATTTTGTCTTTCTTTACATAGCAACTGAAATAAAAATTCCCTGTATCTTGTTAAGGGAGTACTTGGTTGTCAGCAAAACAGCAGAGTTGTGGTTTGCTCCTGAGCTGTGTTTTCCTAGGCACATATACACCACAACAGTCTGTGTAGCATATTCTCTGGATGAGAAATTCAGGGTGCTGTGTGGATTTACCCCTTCGGGCAATCTTTTACCTCAGCTCAGTAGAACAAATCCTGAAGTTTGAATTTTGATTTTATTCAGACAGAAATATTCTGTAAAATTAATTTGTAGTTTTGCTTGTAAATATTTTCACACCATTTCAAGCTGTCACTATTCATTTTAATTTTTAGAAGAGAAGGACTGGGATTTAAAGTGCGAACAAAGAAGAGGAGGGGAAGAAAAAAGGAAATCCCAAGCACTGATTTAATATTTTGGTGGTTTTTTCTATCTTTTGAGCAGTCTGTTTCAGAAAATCTTGGACTATAAAATTTATTCCAACTAAATCTGAAATGCTGGTGAAAGGAAAGGCTTTGGATCAGTATCTGATCATCTTTAGAAGGTCATACCCTCAGAACCTTAGACCATAGCAGATTTCAGGTTTTTACTGTAAACCCCGCAGCTCTTTCACCAGCCCATTTGGCTTTGAGTGCGATACCTCATATTTGATTGTTACATGCCCATGGCAAAGCCTTACCTGGCTTACATATGATTCAGACCTGATAGTAGGTCAAATCCTGGAAACCTCATTCTGGTCAGACTCCTACAAAGAGCAGTGGCAGTGAAAGGGATCGATCATAAAAAATAATACCCTCATCAGTCTCCAAAATAAACAGGATTTTCATCTTTCTGAGGTACTTTCTGGGATGCATCTGGGGACTTTGCGTCATTATTTGTAACAGTGAAACCCTTGAACTGATCCTTCTCTCCATGAGTAGGAATTAATATATATGCCATCTATATAATATTTCTTTGCTGAAGAAAACATTTTAAAAGGCTGAAGAGGAGTGAAAAGCTTTAAAATATTTTAGAAAGCAAGAATGACAATGATACCAATACAGACCCACTTTGAGCTTCAACTTCAGAAGCATTTGGGGCATTTGTGCTGCTGGAACTAAGGATGCTCAGCACTTCTGACTCACCCACACGATTCTTGAAGAACACAGGCAACATTCACAGTCAACTGCTGCTGCTGAAATCACAGATACTGCTGCATGATGTTGGCATTCAAAAGTGCTGCAAGGCTGGTAAGTAGCACCTACCACGAGGACTAGCAGCAGAAGCCATATTTGAGTAGGCAGTGATGCACTTTTTCTGGCCAGGGCTCCTGATCTCTGTGTTGTCTTCCATTACCTACAGCTAAGAGCCCTGAAGTGGAAACTTTCAGGCAATATAGATATTATGAAGCCGACTTTAGGAACCCGACTTCATTCGTGCTTGTGCTAGGTATTAGAAAGGGCCCATTTAAACTATCTGTGAAAGGGCTAAATTTGACATTTGATTCACCCTATTCTAGGATTTTAAACTGTGATGTAAATTAGTCAGAAACCAGTCTTTCTTCCATTTTCTCTTTTCAAAATGTAATACAGTTAAATGACAGAGATTAATTACTAAAGTAATTACTGTTGGAAAGCAAAAGGACAGTTGTATGAGACAGTCTCTCTCATGATGACCAAGTCTTTCTTGACAATTATGCTTAATTCCAACAATGATTATTCTGTGTGGCAAAATCTATCAGCACAAGGGCACACAAGCATTGATGCATTCTCACTCACTAGGAAATATGAGAATGAGGTAATTATATTTGACTGCAGCTCAGACGTTTTCATTCCCAGGGGCATCTGTAGGACCTTTTTTGGAGGGATACATATTATCTCCTCCCTTCCTTCTACTGAGTACCCCATTTATTCCACTTCTGCTGCTCCTTGAGTCAGACTTGAATAAAATTAGCCCCTTTTTATGTCGACTACAGCTCCTTGCTATCATGTACTTACACACAGACCCCATACACGAGCTTACACACACAGGACATGCAGACTCATACACCTGTGAAAATTCCTGTCTACATCTCTCAGTGTGTATGGGTTATGAGACTCAGCTGCATTGTTTCCAGCTAAAACAAGGAGGCTGTGTTTTCAAATCACTGAAAATCTTGCTCTATTCACTAAATAGAGGAAACAATTCAAGCAGTTAATTGGAAAAGAAGACTAAGAAACTATATAGGTAATTGCTGATTGATGTAACTTTTTCACAGTACCCAAGTTCCTAAACTCACTGTAAATTAATTGCAACCACTTCTAAGGGCAAGATATTGTATGACATTCATATGGTTGATGATATCTTTTTCAAATAGCTTGGCTAAAATTTGCCGAATGGTCTCTTCCCTATAAAAAACACCCAGCTACCATCCCATTAGTCAGTGCTGAAATCCTTTACCCACAGTACTAGATGCCACCAATATGTCACCAGAGGCAGAGGATGTTATAGTCTTAAAATGAGAAGTTCATTCTAAGTACTGATAGAAGAAAAATGAACGTATCCTACCACGCTTTCCTTTATTTCTGCGAGTTTCTGCCCTAACCAGACACAGCTGCACTTTAATAATCTTTGAAGTAAAAGCTTTTCTTCCTAAGAGTGTGTGTACCTAATTGTGTGTGTGTGTGCGTGCATGTGCGTGTGTGTGGGAGAGAGAGAGGGAG
The DNA here is from genome assembly GCF_027477595.1 of Haemorhous mexicanus. Lineage (NCBI taxonomy): Eukaryota > Metazoa > Chordata > Aves > Passeriformes > Fringillidae > Haemorhous > Haemorhous mexicanus. Next base: position 99,770,860 of record NC_082341.1, on the reverse strand, counting down.
AGAAGAGGCTTCAGGCTCTAGTGCTTCCTTCCAGGTGTCTTCGTCTGCATGATTTCATCTGTGAACCATAATCAACTTCCTTAATGAAATACGTAATTAACATATTATAATTGTGGTAAAGATGATTTTGACAGAAATCATTTTCCATATCTAATACTATGCTAATTTAATCTGTTCCTCACTCCCCGACATGACCTTTAGTGATTAAGTTTCATGGCAGAATTGTTTGGTTTTTTTTTTTGTGATGGATTGATTTATCCACAGCAGTTGATACCCCTCTACCTACATGGCTGTCATTTTTCTCTGTGTCTCTGCTAAAAGAGGGAAACATGGTGGTGAGTGGATATATGGGGAAAGGAACTGAGGACTCACTGTGGAGTTTTTTTCTGAATAGGATTCTATAAGGTGATTATGAAAAGATTTAAGGCAGGTGGTGATTAGATTGGCTACTGACATAACAAATTCTCCCTCTGGTAAAAATATCTATAACATATCTCAGCAGACAAAAAAGGTACAACTTGGTAGGCAAGAGGGAATGGAAAAAGCTACGTTAGATGGTGTTTGTACATAACTAGAATGTTTATAGCCATTTAAATGTTAACTCTCTTTCCACCTACATCTACATGGAGGTGCAATCTCCAGGAACCATTTTAAAATGAAAGTCATGTCAGTGGCACTGTAGAGAAGATTTTGGTGGCACATTGCTGCCTTCTGTCAGGGAGGCAATTTTCTGGTTGGCTCCTGAGAGCTGACACTTAGGGAATGCTGGAGGACTGAGCAAGTTTATCAGGCCCAGGTCGAAAACTGATTCTAGACAGAATATTAGACTACCAGTTTGCTTCCCTACTGAGATGATTTACTTCAGATGACAACAGGCAGAAAATAAAGAGGACCTCCGTTCGTCATGGGCACCCCTCGATTCTTTTTTCTGTAGAAGGGAAATGAGAGCTTTTCAGCGAACTACCTCAATCCTTGTGAAAAATCTGGGATCCATTTGTTCTGAGATATGGAGCCTATTTATTTTTTATGTGAAGGAGACAGACTGTGGATAATAATACAGAAGGTAAAGCTGGAATACTCATTTTCATGCCACTGCAGTATTGCTCCTGAGAATACATTTGCTGGTGTTTGGGCCAGCCTGCTTTGTAACTATCACAGGTGATTTGCCTTATATTATGGTGCAACTGAATGGATCCTATTGCCAAGAAGTCTGAGCCATCTTGAGTTATTCTTTGTCTTCTGGACATAAAAATTACCTTCAGCAATTAGTAGGCAGTTGTCATGCTAACCTCTCTTCCACCTCCATTTACTCGTGTCTTAGGCAGCCTTTGGTTTCCTTCACTGTTTAATTTCTCTAGCAGAATTCCCCCCAAGATTCAGGATGCCCGTGGTAATGATGTGCACAAAGCTGAACAAACCACTTTAAGTAAAGTTTGTATCAGTGCACACAAAATGGGGCTTTTACCTCCATACACCCCCACCCCCCCAGATATAACCCCCCCAGACTGGCTGACCAAAATCACAATCATGCTTCTACAGTGATGTATAACACCACAGAATTTTTTTCCTCACACATCACCTTTTGGCATTTTCACTCTTACTTTTCAAATTTCTTACTCTGCTTGGGTATCTGCTTTACTCTTTGGATTATCTCCTGCACTCTATTTGGACATGAGTTTCAAAATTTATCTCATTTGCATAATCCTGAAGGTTTGTGGTTTTTATTACTTTTTAGTCCAATCTTATTTCTAACAGTTGTCCAGCTACATTACAAATTGTATCATGATCTGTGCATGATCAGTATTCTTAAACCTAATTAGATGTGTTCAATTATACAAATGAAAAAGAAATCCAACAGTTGATGAATATGATAATGTTTATCTTAATGCAGCATTTTTTGAGCAAAAATTTCCTAGTGCAGTCTTGGAAAAGATCCTGTAAAGTTAATTTTGTTATATAAAAATATGCATGTATTTTTTAATAGATTCTGGAATGTTAAGCACTCAGAAGAACAAGGAAGGGTGTACAGGGAAGAATGACAAGGGAAGTCAAAGACTTCTGTATCTGGAAATCTAGATTAGGACTCTTCATCTCATAAAAGAGGTGAGGCGGAAGAATCTCAATTAATTTTTGTCGCCTGTGATGATCAAATCAGTTCCCAATGGGACTAGGAAAAACAAACAAACAAGCAACAAACAAAAAAAACACCAAGAAACATCAGGCCTACTAGATATGAAGACACAGGTTCTGGTTGAGATGGACTGGTTTCAGAGAAGTACCATGGTAAAACAAGGGCAGTATTTTATCTTTTTCTTGTTCGTATAAATTTTGCCTGTGAACCAGATATTTTCCTAGTTTTCAATACAATGATATATTATTTCAGATCTTGTACTCATATGATAGCAAAACAAGGTCTGAAAACATGATCGTAATATCATACTGACCTAAAAAAATAGTAAAATCAATGCAGGAGTTGCCAATCTCCTTTAAAATATGAGGGTTGGTAACTGTCAAAATTATAAATTGTTATGTCCAAAGAGTTATCAATGCACATTTTTTAATTAAAGAATAAGATGGATATTAACAACTCCCACTGTTTATGCTACATCTGGCTTTTGATCCTTAATTTTTTCCTTTGACCTGGGTCTGCAGTGTCTCATCTCCACTCACCTCACAGAGCACTTGTACAGTAAGAACTTGACAGTGTGGCAACTTTTGGCTGATCTGTGTAGCAGAGCTTGTATCTCAGGTACCTGTGCAATAGTCCCTCCTGTAATTAGTGCATTTAAGTCTCTTTTATTTCATTAGGACAGAAGTCACATAGACACTTAGTTGAGGGAACACACTAACATAGACTAAAAGCATGATATTAAACTAAATATTTAATGTAAATATTTGCCCTGCAATAGTTTACAGAAAAAAAAAATAATGGCACTGAAAAAACCCCGTTATTTGTTAGTTCAGTACTATCAAAGAAGCTGAGAACTGCAGTTTTGGGCCCTGTCTTCAGCCAGTACACATCAACATTGGTTTTGCTCTGGTTTACACAAGTACATGACTAGTCCCAGTCTAACCAAATCTTATTTACAGACTACATTCAGGATTGAAAATAACAAATCTCTTAGAAGCTATTGCTGATGTGACTCAGCGCTGTGACTCTTTGTTCAGTAACTTTGCAAATAAAATCATCACTTTTTAATTAACTTAGTGCCTTTTCTTGGGGTTTATTTCAACATAAATTTGTTAAGTCAGTAAAACTCCTATCTGCTGAAGATGAAAGTTAGTACAGGAATACCTTAACAAGGACAGTGTCCTTTCTGTCAATCAGCTATACTTTTAGTGAGGTTATCTACATTCTGTTCTTTTTTATACATACACTGTGCTTTACTAGGTGAATGCATTTTCTTTAACTCCAAAGTAATATTCTGAGCAGGAAGGAAAAATGTCCTTTTGTTGAAGTCTAAAATACAGTTAAGTTAGCTCACAACAGGTAAAGACCTGAAGGGCACAGGAAGCAGAGTTTTCTGTTGGGTTGTGAATATGCATACCTAGTATCATTTCCTAGCTCTGGTTTCCCCAAGGATATTGTTGTGCATGTTTTGCCCTTTTTAGTAAGAAAGGGATTCTTCCCACAGTGCAATTTTTAACATATTCACATATCGCCATGAACATCTCTGGATTGCCTGGCAGGTCCCCAAAAGTTCACGTGGTCATAGAAGCTTCAGACAGGATTCTTCACAGACTCTTGAGCTGTGAGGCAATTTGTACATTTGGCATCCCATGATGTCCATCCAATAACTCAGTCCTAGCCAAGAAAATTAAATCTAAAATCAGCAATGTGGAACTGTGTTATATATATGAGCAGCGTGCCATGATTTTTCTGCCTTGAAAAGGCACTGTGGTGACTCACTAGAGTTACATGGTGTCTCTAAGTGGCCTTTATGAAGCAAGCAAGCAGGTTCTGAGGGAGTGATGGTTGCTATAAAATGAGTTTGAAAAGAAAATACAGTAGTGGGGATTGTGGATCAGATTCTAAAAAGTCTAAAATCTAACATCTTGAGGTATCTGTCTGGCCCCAGATGCCTGTGATCCTTCTGCATTTTTCAGGAAGAGGAGGAGGGGAGTGAAGGGATATTTAAAGATGTCAGCACAGGGAAGTTGCCAAGTTGGTCTGGGTTTGCAATGGGCTTCTTCATACCTCTTTCACCTTAGGGATTTTTAAATTTATTTGTTTTAAACTATATTGCACTGCTCTGTTTCTTGCTCTCATCAACTCATGTAACATAGCCTGCTATAGCATAACATAATGTTAAACAATGAAATACTGAAAAAAACCATTTTATTCTCCTCTCTTCTCTTCCCTTCCCCTGCCAAAATAGCATAGGTAAGAGCCAGGTAGAAGATGCTAATCTGGGAGTAAATAGGTACTTCCATGATGAAACAATGCAAAATAGGTATTTTATTACAACTTTAGACCATTCATTAAAATTAATCTGCCAGTGAGAATGAAGGATTGACTACAATTTCTTTCAGACCTTACAGGGAGGAAAAGCACAGTTTGTACCATAATACAAATTTTCCAGCCTACCCAGTGGCTTGAATTCTGTAGCCATTATGCGTGCCTGGCTGTAGGGTAACATTTAAATATCAGTTCCATATGACTAGAGATGTGTCAATAATTGTAAAGATAGAGATGTGTCAAGAAGCACTTGGCTGAATCAGCTAACTGCAATATTTGCTGACTCTCCCAGCCGCATACAGTCACCAAACCACTTCCATTCAACACTTCAATTTTGTTGGTGTACTGATAAATTGACAACACATATGGTACTGCATCTAATTTGGAGATGAATTGTATTCATTTTCATTCCAGCTCAAACTCCATGCAAAATAACAATATTGTGCTTAAGCAGAGCAGCCCAATTACACCAAGGAACAAATACTGATTTTCAGCATGCTTCTCAACTTGCTATGTGATTTTTTTAACATTGGCAGCTGCACCAATGTACCTCAAGGAACAACTTCTTTTAAATTAAAAATGCTGGAATTAAACCCCGCTTAACTGAGGGTAAAACTGTAACTGTTGCGTGCATATCTGGCATATTCAAACACAGTTTAAAGATCAGGAAGAATACAGGACTATCCACAGAGTCTGATTTGGATTTACTGCAATTTCAATTATTAGAGTCAGAATCGTTTCGAAGAGTTCATTTACTTTTCCATTGCAGGGATCCTGAAAGATGAACGATATTCACTCTTCTCTGATTAATTTTTGTTCCCGAATTTAATTCACGATCACTCTACATTTCACTGAGGCTTTGCACACTGTTGAAAAGGAGAGATTAAATGAAGAAAAGGATTTCTAGAACTGTTTGAGAAACCACCAGACTGTTCCTGTGCCTTGTGTCCACAGGCATTTCTTGTGATATCAAGGCTGGGTGAATTGGGCCTGGGAACCAGGACCACAGGAAGAACACTCTCCCACTGATGGCTTGAGGACTCGTCCTGGATTTCACCAAGCCTTCACTCCTACACTTGTCCTCCAGCCCTTGCATGGTTCCAGAAGATTTGGCAGAAAAGCAAAATGACTGATTGCCATCAATCAGTGCTACGAAGGTTGGTTTGGGCATTTCATGAGGAATCTAACTCAATTTGGTGTATTTCCATTAAGAAAACTCTTCGCATTTGAGGCCTTAAATCTAAATATAATGAATTTCCATTGTCTTTGTCCCTTTGCAACTTCCCACCTTTGACTGACCAACCTATAAATTTAGGTAGTTCCAGTCAATGAAATCATAAACAATTTTATCAACATCATTTTAAACCCAGATGGAAAACATACAAGATGCTTATAATATTGTGATGCTCAAAAGACAAAGATATACCTCCTGTTGTCCTATCCCTCCTGTTGTCATAAATGGGGGAGTCATGTTTCATTTTTCATGTGATAATTTTTTCAATTTTATAGTGACTAATAGCACCAGAAAACAACATTTTGTTCATTAGACATGTGCATAATTAATAATCAATTCCTCCTTTACTAGACGTTCTTACTGGAAATATTTGTAAGCAAAACCACAACAGAGCTCCATATTCTCTGCTAGTTCCAACTAAATATGAGGGACCTCCTTAATGGCGTTTCAATTTAAATAAAAGGATCATCCTCCTTCTCAAAAAAAAAAAAAAAAAGGTGTTCTTAAACTTGAGCATTAAAAATTGTCAAAACCCAGAAATTACCCTGCTAGCCCTGTTAGGTTTCCTCTGACTGGCCCTCACCTTTCCCAGATGTCCTAATGGTTTCTACTATTTAGAGAAAATCAGGTACCTCAGTGTCTCTGGTGTGAGGCGGGGTGATTCCTGTAATTTGAGGCTTTGCAGATAGGAGACTCTATCAGCATTTTAGTTTGTAAGAGTCTGAGAGATGCTTGGTATGTTTTCCCAATGAGCTATTTTTCTGTCTGAGGAAAACCATTTCACTACAAGTGAAAGAAGAAATATGACAAAAGAGAACTTATAAATCTCACAATTACATGTCATACCAATAGTTTGCTTTTTAATTTGATAAAGTAAAATGATGACAAGAAATCCTTACCTTTCCTCATCCCTCCTTCTACCTATTTGCCTGTCTACATGGGTGGCCTTGAACAGGTATGTGACTCTTCTGTTTAACAAAGAAGGATCCCATCTAGTGAAGAACCTCCTGTAAAACAGGTCTTCTGCTGGAAGTTTCTCCCATCTCATCTGAGATCTTGGACTAGAAGAAAAAATGTTAAATAAATGCTTGGGAACAAATGTAACAGTCCAGATGCAGAGCTGAAGGCCTTTGCCTGGTGCTGAAGATGTGCACTTTTTAAAACAATGCCACAATCTACTTGCAGACTTCCAATTTCAAAGACATCTTTTAATTTCTGTTTTATTGTGTATCGAGGCTGACTTATATGGATACTTGCCCAGCATGGAATAATTTTCCCATGTACACCACCTTAAGTATGTTGGTTTTAGTTTTTTCCTTCTTAAAAATAAAATCCAATAGTAATAACAGGGTCTTTTCTTTCATCGTCTTGGAAAGTTTATGTATTCTTATCCCCTCCTCCACAAGTCCTTCAGGGATTATTTAATTATGGTCTTGTAGAAAGCTGTGCTGTATGGGATTTGGGTTTATGGGAAGTTCAGTTTTGCCTTTTCTTTTCTTTTATTTCTGCTGAGGGTCTCTTATGCAACATTTGACTGTTTTATTTTTATGATTTAAAGCAATAAATTGTGTTCTAGAGAAAGAAAGGAGACAAGGTCTTTTTTGAATTTGCCTTTGTATTTCCTAGAGTACAGAATGCAAGCAGTAATTTCTGGCTGTAACTTATATATATATTTTTGAGGGGGTGGAGGAAGGAAATTACTACCTACTTTTTATATACATATATATTTTTTAACAAAGCAATAGGGATTTATATAGACACAATTGTTTAGAAAGTCCCAGAAGAATAATTCTAAGATGATGTGAAGTTATACACAAATGCAAGTCTTTCAAAAAGTCCACATGGCCTACAGTCTTCAGATTTTAAACAGCTCCTGACTGTTATACACATTAAAAAAAAAATGTTTAGAAAAATGACATATTTTTATTACTTTTATTTGACAATCTAATTGAGTCCCCGACCATGCATATATCAAAAAGCCGTTATCAGCAGTGGCTTAATGCAGGGAAGGGGCACCCATCCTCCCCATCTCTGTTGCTTAGCCCCAGGGCTTGGCTTCTTCATGTGAAAGGTGTCTAAAGACAGAGAGAAATCTCACCACACTGAAAATAGAGAGAAAACAAATCTTTTCCCACCCACCACCACAACAAAAATATTCTCTGCTATTCAGAGAAGCAATTTAGAATTATGAGCTGCCTTTGACAAACACAGCCCATAAGGACTTGGTCACATAAATCACACACTGGGTGACCCTAAGACATTTTTCTATTATTTAATATTTAACAAAGGATTTGAACAATGGTGACACCATGCCAATCTTAAACCCATTTAAATCTTTAACCAGCAAGTTTTTAATCATGGGTGAATGGGTGAAAAAGCCTCTGCCAAGCAACATTTATTTTTCACCAAACATGCAATTTGAATGCTTCTGTTTTCCCTAAGAATTGTTGACCATCTAAGCATGGTGGTAGTAGTAGGTGATTTACATACCAACCGCAATCAAATTGTTACAAGCCTAATAGATGAAGGGTTTTTTCTACTTCTAGAACTAGATTATAATTCATATGAACCACTGAATGGGTGCAGATAAAATAAAAGCCAACCTGAGCCTCTGAACAGAAACTGAACATAGCTAAAGCAAGTCTTTTCTCATGCAGACTAGTTCCTCTCCTAGCAGGGAAGTTCATTTTTGGGTCACATATTGCCCTTAAACAACTGGGTTAGTTAAGGTCAGTCAGTCTGTGTCCACTGACTGATGAAAGCACCCTGATTGCCGCACTAAGGAATATTTCTAGCACCATACATCATGTCATTTGTACCCAGAACAATTTGGATGAATCCCCAGCTCTATGCATTCTCCAAAAGCAGGAAAGGTCAAAAGTTTTCCTCTTGCTACAGGATACTCTGCTACAATATGTACATCAAATCAGATTGCACGTACGACAAGCTATGGAGATGACTTGTGTACTCCTTTCATTTGACACATACTAAACAGCATACAGCCTGCAGAGGGCTGATAGATCCTGCGGCCAAAAACGAAGTTTAGATTCTGGTTTTCTTTTTAAGTACAGATAAGTTGAGGGGGAGGGGGACAGTATTGTTTGTTTTGGTTTTAGTGCAGTAGCTGTTCCTTAACATGAAGGAAAATATCATTGCTGCATTTGGAAACAAATTTCTGTTACACTGATAAGGCGAAAAGAAATTTCAAGTTGAACAAAACTATTTGCCTTTATGAAACCAAAAGCTTTAAATGGTGTTTATTTTTTAAGATATTCATGTTTAATGTAAAATACAATTTAAATTTAAATGACATTGAGGAAAAAATGTTGCTGAAAAATAATTTTCTCAAGGCAAACAATGGCTTATTTATGAAAACACAAACATATTTTTCTGTCTAAATTGTTTTCAATATTAAAAAAAAAATCAAATTTCTAAAATTCGAAAAATATAACTAAACCAAAACTTATGGTTTTATTGAGGTGTCTTCCATGTAGTGTTTTAGAAAATACAGTTGTTTTATAAGAAAAAAAATCTCTGCTTACCTTTCTGTGTAAAAGACACAGTAACCCATAGATAAAGCTGTATTTGGTGAAGCAATAAAACAACTGGATTTAAAAGCTAAAAAAATCCTTTAATGAAAGCACTAAAGACAGCCCTTTTTTTTCCTTTCTTTTAAATTGACACAGTTTTACTAAGTAGGTTTTAGAGGTTTGTATTTGAGTCTGGCTGGCTGGCAGTATTTGCATGAAGCAACATGGTAAACCTGAATTGCCTTGCTATTTTCAAGGGGACTTTAAGTTACTATAAAGCTGGAGTAATGAAGAAAAATCCTTAATAAACAATTTTCTGTGTTTTTTAAATAGCTGTTCAATCCTGATCCAGCTGTTTTATGTTGATATTACATAATAAAACAACTAAAAAGCTGGATTAACCTGCTTCTCATAGATTCTCTCAACAGTGAGCTGTCTAAATTGGCATAAAGCCACTTAGAAAGCTTTCCTCCTGCCCAACAACAGGGAAGTTAGGAAGGTACATAATTCTTTTTCTAAAAACTAAATCCCAAAACATTTTGTTAAATATTTAAATAGTCCTGCATTATATCCTCAATTTGCAGTTTGGGATTAATCAGTTATCTGGATACACCATGTTTTTCCTCATTGACAATGTTACTGTCTTTGGATGATAAACTTTACACAGAATGTTGGTCAGCTAGATCTTAATCAGATCCCTTTTGACTTTACACAAGGTAAATTTTTGCTATCAATGAAATCAAGGCAAACCACCTCTAACTTCAATCAGAGTAGGATTTTTAACATCCCAGCTTCTGAATCAAGGAGAAATATATCCTCATAATGAAACAACCTTTGCAGACAAGTAACAAGGCTGGTGTTTCTTGTGTTATTACTTAATCATTCAATTCTAACTTTTAAAGTGTATTCTAAGTTGCTTTTCTTTTCCTAATTTTCTTTTACATGGTTCAAATTGTAAAACACATTATTAATTCCTTTTTATTCTTATAATATTTAATATAGCTTTATTTTAATGACTCAGAAAACACAATATTTTTCCCTCTTCTGACATGATCTGATAAGATTTTTCACATCTGTACAAAAAATGTGTGGGTGTATCTGTTTATTCCAGGTATAACTGGTATATATATATATAAGGATAATCATTAAAAAATTACAAACCAGTGTCTGTGCCTTTCCCAAAAACCTCGGTTCATACTGGGAACACTACTCCCTTGTGAATAAAGGCTTCCATAAAATTCTGGTCAATAACTGTTTAATACAGATATTGATGAAGTTTTATAGGGTCTTGATTCATAAAGAACTAGCACTAGAAGTATTGAATTCTATTCATGATTTGCATTCTAAATCACCTTGCAAATTTATGGCACTTATCTCAGACGAAAGTTAAAAAGTTAAGTGTTGGGCTTTCACTGCTCAGGAAAGTAACGGATTAAGTACCAAACCAAACAGACCTATAAAGGGGATTTATGCTACTCAGAACATCTTGTCTAATTGAAAAATAAATATTTATGCCAAACAGTAGGAATGAATGTGTTTATGCTTTCAATTTATTTTTTTCAGCGTCGTGATTCTCAGCATTCTGGCAGTATCTTGTTATGGAGCTCTGTGATTCTGAAGGTGATGCCCACAGACACTGAGAAATTTGTGTGGGCAGTAAGTATGTCTTAGATAAGTTATCTGCACTGTGTGACACTCTTGGAGCATTTCATGTAATGACTGTAGGACATATTCAGATCAGCCACCAGGGACCCCTTACTTAATCACAGGCTTTACTAAGAATCCTTCTACCAAGTTCAGATTGCTGAACTTTTGGGTTTACCAAGTCAGGTTCCCTGTCCAGCAATGAAGGTGTTAAGGTATTTGTTTGTCATTGGTCTAGCTTAAAGACTATCCTGAAAACACCCATATGCTTAGGAAGATGGTAAGCCTACCTGTATTGATTTTGAATCACATAGATTTAGGAATATGTTTATGGAGCAGTTCTTGATGTCTGCCCTGAAGAAAGTTCATCTCAGTCCATAAGCATGAGCTTCTCTCCAGAATGTCTTTCGCTGTGGGGATGCTTCTGAATCATCTGGACCAGTTTTAGTTTCTTCATTGCCTTCACATACACTTTGTCATCTAAAATTCATTACACAAGAAAATAATGATCCAAGACTAGGACTCTAGTCTAGACAAGGATTGAAATTTAATTTTTCAGGATGTGCACGATACTAGATGAGACCAGAAAGCAGCTAATATCCATGACCTGGAAAATGTGGCTCTAGAATGGTATGCTGGCTTTATCTCAGGTAGAGTTAGCTTTCTTCCCTGGGGCTGGTATGGGGCTGTGTTTTATATTTGTGCTGAATACAGAGGTGATAATACAGAGATGCTTTTGTTTTTGCTGAGCAGGTCTTTCACGGAGGCAAGGCCTCTTCCACTTTTCATACTGCCCCACTGGCATGGACTTTGAGGGTGCATGGGAGGTTGTGAGGAGACACAGCTGTGACAGGTGACCCAAACTGACCAAGGGGATATTCCGACCATATGGAACCACACTAACTATATAAAGTAGCGGGAAGAAGGAAGAGGTGGGGGGTGGGGACATTTGGAGTTTGGAGTGATGGTGTTGGTCTTCCCAAGTCACTATGACATGTGATGGGGCCCTGTTCTTCTGGAGATGGCTGAACAACTTCCCTCCCATGGGAAGAAGTGAGTTAATTCCTTGTTTTTCTTTGCTTTGTGTGTGCAGATTTTGCTTTCCCTATTAAACTGTTTTTATCCTAATTCATGAATTTTCTCTTTTACTCTTCCACTTCTCCCCCTGACCCCACTGGTGGAGTAATGAATGAGCAGGTACATAGGGCTTGGCTGCTTTCTGGGGTTAGCCTGTGACAAATGGTTAGACACAAAATGTGTACCTCAAATTTATGAAGGAATCAAAAGAAAAAAATCACTCATACTATTTATCTCTCCAGATTTCACTCACTGGAAAGTTTCTCACATGGTGGACAAACGTATTGCAAACAGATAACAAGAGACAGGTGGGCCAAAGAACAAAACAAAGCTAATGCATCCAGAGTAAATCATGACTGCAAACACATTTGGAAATCTTGTTATTGATCTTCACAAGAGAAGGATATGAATGCCTGCACGTGTACATATGCATTTGCAAACTTTAACCCACCTGCTGACAAGAGACTGCTCTGACAGCTGTTCATCCAGTTGGAGTGTGGTTTGTACATGGTTACAAAAGATATGAGCCTGCCAATTTGATAGATGGCCTCTTTTCTATTGTTTAGAAGAGGAAGAATACACTGTTCTGGAATGTGGCCTCTTTTATTCCACAAACTTGAAAGAATAGTATCAGAAATGCTCAAAGGATGCATTACACACCTACAATTCAAAACACACATGCTCCAATAATACAAACTGACTACAATATGCTTAGGAAGAAAGGTAAGATTGGCACCCTAGGCAATAATATATGTGACTACCTAATTAAACATTTTCGTTAGCACTGTATGACAAATCAGAATGGAAAGCAGCTATGTCTGTTGTCCAGCCAAGCCTTTGTTCTGTTTTTAAGCCCCGTGGCAAATAACTCAATCTGTGTACTATTATCACCATTACCAGTACAGAGGTGTTGCTAATTCTTACTTTCATACAAATCTCTGCCTTTTCTACAGCTAAGGTGGGGATGGCTGGGTGCAAAATGGCTGAAGTGACTCAAAAAACTAGGATCACTTCCTATATTTGGGGTTCTGACTTTTTTGTTCTAAAGTAAACCTGATCTTTGATAAAATCAAGTGTATTAAAGAGGAGTGGTAAGTTATAGTCAATTCTGCCATGGACAGACATCAACATCCTCATACTAACTCCTATATAGTTTATACTAATTTCCAAAGCTTATTTTCTGTCCTGGAGTTTTTGTGTTTCCCTCTTGCTGGGGGGAAGATTTTTACAGTGTGGTATTTTATACTATAACATCAAAATCTGTTCCCTAGGCTTGCTTTCTTCATCTTTAAAAAAAGGTTCCTTCCTCCTGCAGTAGCTTTTCTGCTTAGTTTGTGGACAGAAACACATGTTGGTATGCAATAAAGAGTTCCAAAACTCTTTGGAGGCTCTATGAATCAAAGCAACACAGGAATTAACACATCTGATTTGTGGTGTTAGGTTTCTAGTTATTCATATCACTAGTTAAAGCCTAGATACTACAAATCTTCAGTCTTCCAATTAGTCTTTAGCTATTGAAGCAAGTGAGATTTTTGTATGGGTAGAGTCAATTTGCATCAATCAAAGTTTTTGATATTGGCCTTTTGGTTTTATTTGCTCTTTCAAGCACTTACTTCAGGACAGCAATATTTAAGCATATCATTTCAAGATCCTCTATGAATTCAATCAGCTGACAATGAAAAAAGAAAAAATACTTCATATATCTTGGACATTGCCTTTCATCCAAACTCACAGTACCAGAATAATTTCTGATTCAAAAGTTTACACATTCTGATCCCATGCAGGGGCTGGACAGGGGTTCTAAACCTCCCAGCCTCCTCTCTTCTCTCCCCCTCCCCTTCTTTCCCATCACGTACACACACACCACTTCCCTCCCCCAGCAAGAAGGAAACCCCCGGACAGAAAATAAACAACACAAGGCAGGCCATTTGTCCAGCAAGGACAGTTAGGAAGCAGGACCCTCCAGCGTGTCACTGTAAACAATCCCTTGGGAACATCCTTTTTGTTCTTCTGCTGCTTTGAGGCCCCAGTCTTGCTCTGTCTTCTAAACATAATTGCTATAAATTCAGTAAGAAAAAGGGATGTCACCCCCCCAGTCATGCTGCCAATAACAACAGAGAGCAGCACAAGTTGTTCCTTGGAAGGTGTGGAGCACTGTATTCTATACTCATAAACTCAAGACACTCTAACCCACAAACTTAGAGCTCCGAATACCTGGAACACTTGAAGTCTTAGCCGTCTTCTAACATGCTAAATAAGGACTTCCCATTTGCATTACTAAGAGCTGAGCTAACTTCTTAAATGTAGTTAAATGTTATTATTCATTATACAGAGAAATTTAACTTTTGCTGCCTAGAGAATCTTTATATTTATGGCTTTGAGAAGAGAATTACCTGATTTCATCAGTTATTATCCACCATCATAGTCTTCACATTCTATCTAGTGTTCCAGGTTTATTATATTGCCCTCATTCCCACAGCCACTGAAATTTAACTTCTGTATTTATATTTCACAGATATTTTCTATAATTTAAAAAAATTACAGCTGCAGTATAAGAGCAGTAAGAATCACACAGTAAACTTTGCATCCAGATGATCACCAGTGTTTCCAGCTTTAGGACTCAAGAGGACACAACCTGAATAAAATCTGATTAAAGTGATAAAAGTGATCAGACAGAAAAATGAGGGGGAAGAACAGGATTTTTATTATTAAAATAATGGAAATGTTTTCTTCTGAAATATGAAGCACCAGAATTTCTTCAGTTGTGATCCACAGAGCTCTTAGAAGAGTGTGCAGAAAGGGAATTTTCTAAAATTTTGCGTTTTCCTCTGCTGTAAAGAAATAAAAGGAAGAAGACAGATATTTCTTCCTAATATTGTCTTGATCATGTTGGCAGCTACTCTGAAGGACTGCTAAGGTCAGGTAGAGAAAAACCTTGTGCACATGGCTCAGTAAAACAATCTTCCCACTGGTGTGGACAGAAAGACAAATCGAAGATACAAACCAAACATTATGTTTCTCATAATGGTTGAAGCAGGGAGGGAACAGGAAGGTCCAATCTGTGAATCTGGACATTCAAGCTGAAAAGTTCTGCAAGTCTGTAGAAGCATGACTTAGTATGTAAGTTCTGAATATTAAAACTACAGATAAGTAAAAAGGCAGTTTCTTCATATGAAATACATTTTGGAAATTCAGAAGTTCACACCTTGTTGGTGGTGTGTACCTGAAAATGAGGCTTCTTTTTGTACATATTTGTCACTTTCTCATCACCGTCACTCATTTGCTTTCTCTTCATTGCATACCCATTCTGGGAATTGCCAATCCTTAGTCTTAATCAGGGCAGCAAGCTTGTCTAAGCATTTTAAAAGCCACATTGACCTTAAATAGCCTGTATGAAAATCTTCAAAACTATAATTCAAAATAGATGCCATCAAAAAAAGAAAGACAAAATTGAGACAAGAAATAATTCTAGATTCAGTATGAGAACCTGGCAGATCTTTACTGTCTGCATACATACACAGGCTGCCAAAATGCAGTGCTTGAGCAGTAGAGATACCTCACTGCAGCTGCTGAGGCATGGGCCCGAGCCATACTCTGGTTTCATACCCAGAGATGTCCACAGGCAGCTTGTATTTGGCCTGTAATCCCAGAAATGAATACTGCCCACAAGACCCATTTCCATGGCCTCATTTATGGGCCACTGTTGGAGAATCTGTTTCGGTGGCTCATTTATACCATGGAGATCAGCACACCTACTGGGGGCACAGTTATTTAGAACAAACAATCTTTGCTGACAAAACAAAACTAGATTATTAATATTAACCTGCAAAAAATATAAAATTTACCTGAAATGGACATATAATCACTAAAATGAATATAAAAGCATGAAGTAGAGACCCTTTCTGAGGGTTGAAGGTGTAGGATATGGAGCCTCAGCCCTGTGCTCTTGATTCACTTCCCATGTCTCCCAGCTATGATGACAGAACATGACAGATGGAGAAAGAAATAGTTTCCTTCAGCTGTAAATTCACCAATCCAATCCATGAAAGTCTGGTATTACAGTTTTGCTGGAATTTTCTTTCTGTGAAAATTCCTCTTGCATGTGTTTTTGCCTGGTGGCAGAGTTTCTGAAGGAAAGATGATGACTCACAGCAGAGTACAATCTGCTAAAAGGTAAAGAATTTGGGTAAATACTTCCTGAAGCTGGGGAAAGAATTGAAAGTAGGTCCTCTCTATCTGCAGTGAATACCCTAGTTGTAATTACATCATAGGAATGGGAAGCATGAATGATCTTGCAGTGACACTCTTTTTTTATTGATCTGAGCAAGATCATTGCCAAGACAACCTCAAGTTAAATCTACTATACATGATCCGCAGCAGGTTTCAGCAGAATATGTGGATCCCAGCTAGACCCAAATATTAAAGTAACACCAAACCACTTAGGTCATCTGCTAAAATGATGTAATTCTGTTTATGCACAGAAACAGGACTCTAGAAATTAGAGAAATTCTATGAGTGAAAATGATGATATCCACAGATTTCCAAATAGATTTTCACTCAGGAACCAAATTTCACCCAGGTGTACTACTATAGGCAGCAAAAATTTTCTATGGATAGGTTCTAAATGAGTGGAACAACACACCCAAGGAAGCCCTTGTTAGAGTATGAGATAGGACCAAGTAATTAATTACTGGCCTCAAAATTGCATTCTTTTTCCTCCATGCAACAAGAAGGAGCATTTATTGGTGGCTCAAGGGCCCTTTGCAGTCATCAAGCTGCTTACTTATTCAGCACTGGAAGACATGCCATAGGCTGACATGGATTCTCCACCACAATTGTCTGTATTCATCCAAGCAGAGTATGTTGGCTGATCAGAGAAGTAATTGGGATCTCAAACTACCCTGTCTTTCTCATGCTAAAACATTTTTAAGGGGTTGAAGGGTTTTTTTTTTAGTTTAAATTAAATCTTTTGCCAACAATTCATAAACATTTAGAAAGTTTCTGAGCACAATAAAACCATAAAATCCAGTGATCATGCCCTTGAGATACTCTCCTGCTTTATGCTGTGGGATCACAGGAATTAGCAGAGGATCTCACTATTTCTGCAGCACATGTGCTGTGGTTTCCAAGTAGTTCTTCCAAAGAAGATCTGAGAATCTGCTATTTTCTATCATTAGCGAAAAATCATTGTCAAAAGTCTGAAGTCATTTATCTCAGTAGACTCATCTCCATCTCATCTCCCCTCCCATGATTACTCTTCCACATCTTTAAACAAATTAATTGATTTTGTATACAAATTTATCACAATTTCATTTTTCACAGCAAATCTGAAGATAAGCCAGGCTTACCTATCTCAATACCTTTGTCACAGTAGAAGAAGAAAAGACAAGAGAAATTTAGAGAGAAAATCCAAAAAAGTATTGGAGGAAAATAGAATGAATCATGGTGTATATATTAGATCTGGTCCTTTACTTACAAAAAGAGATACAATCCAGAGTTCAACAGCACACCTGGATCTAAATAGCCAAAAGCAATCTGGGTTGTTCTGCTATGTGACTTTAATTTAGGTTCAATACTTGTTCTGAGAATTAATCTCATTAAGGTGACTGTAGCAGCTAACTGTATCAAAAAATTGCCAAATGTTTTCAAAGGCAATAGTCAATCCTTGGTATGGATTATTTGGCAATAATTCAGAATATTCCTCCACAGAGGAGGAATAGTCTGAACTTGCATACATGGATTCCTCATGAAGAAGGATATGACACTACTTAATCACCAGTTGTGTATTTTGGATTGCTAAATTCATTTTCCTGTCCTGCTGTAACTTAAATATCATGTGTTGAGCCTGGTTTTCCCCAGAGGAATCTTGACACTGCCGGGTTCCAGTATCTTACCTCTTGTTATGAACATACCACTGCAACTGATGAAACCTGGCTAAATTCTGTTCTTAAATTCATCCCCCCAGCAGAGTTTGAAGGCTAGTCCACAACATTATGGACAATGGACATTATCAGTGTAAAGAAATTGCATCAATTACATTGCATTTGTCTCATATACTCAGTGCTAGAAGTCACTACATTCCTGAAAAGTTTGAACACAGTTTCACTCACCAGATCAGCAGCAAGCCCTGTCTTCCTGTGTGGTTAGGAACACAAAGACTGATTTTTCAATGCTGAGGAACAATAAATATTACCATGTACTGAAAAGCTGTTCCCACAAACTCCCCCTGAATTTGTAATTTTAATATATTGCAAAGGAGAAAAGTGAAAATTATGAATAAAGGTGATGAGGCAATGATGACACAATAGGAGCTGACAGAGAAAGCACTGTCCTCAGTCAGCCCACTGATTTCCTGGCCACTGCTTGGTGCTCCACAGCAGAACCGGAATTGATGTGAAGACACGACGTGCTGCTGGGCACAGCACAGAGGAAAGGCTCAGGGGGCTGACAGGAAACTTCACATAGCAGATAGGGAAGGCCTGCTATCCAGGTTAAGCTCTTGCAGTGAGTTGTGGGGACTGTCCACTGCTCAGGAGTGCAGTCTCTGCAGAAGGACCAGTCCACAGGTGCAGAACTGATTCCTGAGGGGAATGAGATGGAAAGAGCAAACTGACTGCTGAGGATGTTTTGTGTGCCTGTTTGTACACACCCCTCCTTTCTACGCCTCCTCTGCAATGCCAGCTTGGCTGTGGGAAATAGGTCTACTTCAAAATGAGACCAGGGATCAACAGGAGTATCGTTTTTAAAGGCACCAGGGAAATGTACTCTGTCCCCTACAGGTCCCAGTGCCAATATCTCTGGAGATTTTAATGTGAATCTTGCGTAATTTCAGTGTTTTGGTGCAACCAAAATTAAATACTTTGGAAAGCTTCATTTTGCGAGGATGAAAAAAAAAATCTGAGATTTGGGCTTGTTTCAATTTGGAGTGATTCCATATGTTAAGTTCTTGGAATTTCCTGTAGGAAATACCATTTTTCAACCAGAGGGTAAGATGAGGCTCATTGGCAGCAGAGCATGAAGGAGCCTCTGTGTCACCATCTTTGTTTCAGTTATTCTTCAGACAAATTGAAGTTTGCCAGGACTGTAAGTAAGATGACCCATTTATTTCATACAAACCGCAGACTTCCAGGTGTTGTGGCTTTCAGTCATTACCAATCTTTCTATTTACAAAGGCAAAAGGCAATCTCTAGTATATATCAATCTATCTCATGTACAGCTCCACAAAATTCTCACAGATAAACCTGAAAATACTACCTTTTCTCTTTGCCTTTATTCCTTAAAAGCAGAGTAGTTGTTTTTCAGTTTGGTCAAACCCTAGAATTGATTCACAGGTAAATTGAGATTATTCCAAGAATGCTAAGTAATCACAAAGGTCACTTAATAGATTCATGAGCTATTTCTAAGGAAAATGGGGAAGTCTTTATTTAGGATTAACCTTACCCAGGCTGATGCTGGTGACATGTTGCATTCTTGAGGTCCTTTGGGATGAAGGCACTGAGCAACTGGAACAATTATGTGCAGTGGAAATATGCGCTTTACACATAGATTGGCAGATACTGTACTCTCATGTCTGAATATATTTCTCCATACTGGTTCAGCTCTTAACTTTGTATCATCATTTTTTTATTCTTTCTTGCTAGCATATGTCTGCTTTTATCTCATCCATTACTGGCACATGTATCCTCACAACACTATACCACAGCGGCCATTTTAGTATAACAGATGGGCAAGAGGATTATTTGTCTTGATACTTCATTCAGAAACAACGTTTTGTTTATATTTTGTATTGACATTAAAAAGCTTTTCAACCAATGGGGGTTTTCTTCTGAGTTATTTTCATTTTATTTTATTTTTAGTGATCCAAAAAGGCATAGTCTTTTTTTTTTCCACTTCAAGACAGAATGATAGCACTGCCTGGGGGTTACCCATAGCAGTAAGCTAACTTCTAACACAAATCAAACACAAAGACTGATGAAGAAGAGATGCAAAATTGCTACTGTAACATTGGAAATAAAACTTAAACATGAGATTCAAAGACTGTCTGCTTGATAATACAATGGAAAAAAAAGAAAACCCTATTATGAAAAAAAGCTATTGGAAATATTCAAAACCAGGGAAAGCAAAAAAAAGAAGCCTGTCACAAGCTAAAAAAACTGTCACAAGCTAAAATGGATTTTTCAGATTTATCAGATACCGTTTTTTTAACTTTTATACTAGAAACAAACAGGCAGACAAAGCAGGGAGTAGTTTACTGCTTTGGGGAGGAATGTATGCTTTTGGGTATAGGGCTTCTGACTGCATGTGGTCTGTCTATATTTGATTTGTCCCTTTTCCTTCCTTCAGAGCACTGAAAGTTTATGCTTCAGGTATGGATGACCTGATGATCAGGTAAATGCCCTTCATGGTGAGTAGAGCTATTGTCCCTCTTCACTGAAGGTAGGACTTTCTTTGCCCTTGCCTCGTTCAGGTTTTCCCACTTTTAGCAACCCCTGTATGGTAATAAAGCAATATTACTGCACTTAACAAGGACCTGAAAAAAGAGGTTCATATTCCTGGAGTTTGTAGTCCTTGGTGAACAAATAAATCAAAGTAAAGTTTTGCTGGCCAAGTAATAGTATGGCTGGAATGTAGCACTGGGAGATTGATACCCCTTAGGTTAAACAACTGTCACTAATTGAAAGGGCAAAATCTGAATTGAGATGCACAAGTTTAAAGTCAATATATTGCAGAAACTTCTGATTTGAGGGTTAGATCTGCCAGATTTTCCACTTTCCATACTGGGACTGAAGTCAGAAATGCTATCAATTATCTTGGGTGGTCACTTACAGCAATTTCTATGTAGCTGAAACTTAAACCCCTTTTTGAGTTCAATCAGTTTCTGAAAATATCAAGACTGACATTGCTGAGAAGTACACTAAAAAATCATTGATAACTGAGATACTTCCCATTAACAATGAACTAGTAAATTCAGGTTCAGATGCCCATCAGAAGAATTTTTGTAGCATCTAGAAAACCTAAAAAATCTGTGTGGACAATTTTACAGTACATCTATAGGTGCATAAAGTGTTCCCCCATAAACTTATATGTAAACTAAGACTGGAAACATGCTAACCGGTACTTTACATTGCATCCTCTCTTCCAAAAGAGAAACAAAATAAACTTTATTTTTCTCAGAACAACTGAGCTAGAGAGTAGAAAAATGAAAACACCTGTATTTATAAATTATACAGAGATTTTTCTTCATGGAAAGTTTTCAACATTGATCTCACAGAGCTCTACTATCTGGAATATATAGTGAATAAAGTTTGTTCACAACATGTGATAAAGCAGCTAAGTAGGCTGCAGTTTCATGTTCCTGGTGATATTACTATAACAGATAAAAAAAGCCCTCTCAACATTTTTACTTTTTTCCTCATTTCTTTTGTTTAATTTGAGGTCTTTGGTGGGCATCAAAACAAACAAATGTGAACCTAAGTATTTGTACCAGTAAACTTTTGAATGTTGCTATTGCCCTGACATTCCAATTACTTCTAGAAAGTTTGGGTTATCTAAAAATGTTTCTGTTTGATTCATCTCCTCCCCCAACCTTTTCTGATCTTCTGGATTTCCTGGTTATTCAACTGAGCACAAATTGCTGTTCATACAGATGCACTGCCATGATTTCTGATTTGCAGGCTGTCACTCCCATTAATAACCTACTAGGCTGTCATGCTGTCATTCCTTGTTGCTGCAACGATTTGTTTCAAACATAGGGGCTGATTCATGAAGAATAAAAAAAGCAGTTGTCCTGTTTTACAGGAACCTCAAAATATTTATGCAGAAAATGTGTGAAAAGCACACACACCATTTTTATCCTGAAGTATGTGATTGCTAAATACTCAACTTGTTTTCCTGTGAGAAAAGAGAAAGAATATAGACTCCACTCATTTTTCCTATATGAAAACATAATGTCTTTAATAAAATCTTCTCCTTGTAAAATATCTGATGTTCAGTTCCAGTGCTATGATATGATAAATCCCCAGGATGATGCTATGGCTTAAAAACTGATATCAAAGCTGATTTTACGGATTTTTTTTTTTTCATTTCTCACCCTGTCTTTCCCAAAAGTATTAATGGCAGCTATATTAGCAACAAGAAACAAAAGTATATCAGTGCTCTGCAGCCTATTTTTTTATTTCCTCATTCAGAAGCACTTGGCCAAATTTCACTCTTGATGACACAGGTGCAGCTTCATTGCATCTTACAGGGCCGTGCTTTTGGTACAGAAGAAACAACATGACCCATTGGACTCACTGTGCAATATCCCTCTATACTGTTGGACTGGGAATGGTCAGATAATTTTCAGGTGGGGAAAATGACACTGATGAATAAACCAGCGCATGCATCCACATAAAGCAGAAAATGAACTGGGACTGAACCAATACCTGCAGAGGTTTTGACCCTTTGGCAGGTGTCCAGGGACTCCCCTGTCCCTGTGGGTTGCAGGCAGACAGCTCTTTGACAGGTGAGGCTGGTGACTGAGGGGGAGCAGGGCAGGTCTCCTCCGCTGCACCTTCTCCCCTGCGCACTTCCCAGCACATCATGGGCTTCACGCCGGGATGTCTGTCTCAGTGGCAGTGGGGCTGGCCAGCCAGCCCCCTCTTGAAACACCTTGTCCCAGCATTTGCCATTCAGCTCACATAACCACAGTGTTTCAAGGAGATGGAGCTGCCAGGAGCTGAGCTCCTGCACTTTTTCTCCTGCCAAGGCCCGACAGTTGGCACATCTCCCAAAGAAACAGGCAGAAGAAGGTTTCTGAAGAAGGAAAAGAAATAGGAGAACAACACAGGATGCTGATGTAAATCAAAACTGGGAAAGAAGATGAATGTGGAGGCTGTTTGGATCTCAGCTGCAGTTCTGGCTCCTGGTTTACCATTTTCCCCACATCATCTGTAAGTTGCTTCTCTGCACCCCAGACCTGCACTGTTCGAGCTGTGCAAAAGTTTCTGCTCCCTTCCTGTTCCTCTCCCCACACTTCTCACTAGACAGCCTAATCCCAGTGCTGCCTACATGGCTGCTAATGAGTGAACTACACTAAAATAACTATGAAAAATACTTAAATCATTAGGCTTACTTTGTACATTGTAATTTACACCAATATTTTAAAGAGGTAGTCTCCCAGTTACAGCATTATTATCTTCCATAAGGCTTACACATTAATCCACTTGAAAATTTGTCCCTGCCAAACAGTATCAGCAGCCAGTCCCAAACCTGTCAATGCCATAGTATTTTCTAAATTGATGCCTAATTAATGAAGTATGATTGCAACAGGTTCTCTCTCTCCTTTTTTAATTTGATCTCCATGGCATTATAGGAACCTAGAGCTTCTACTAGGCATATATTCCTACAGTTTCCTTGTCAGAGGAAATGTATATTCATTTCAGACTTGTGGAGGCAATTACAGTAGCCACCAGTTGCCTACAGCAGCTAATCAAAGTGATAACCTGCAAGTTCTCAACTCCCCATGAGACAGCCCACTTGCCTCCAGCTGATGAATGCCAAAAGAGCAGCATGGGCCTACCAGTAATGACACCATCATCTAAGGCAAGTTCTAACTAACCCATGGTTTTATAAAGACTCTATTAATGTCTCATAAAAAGAGGTCTAGATAAAACACTCTAATAAGAATTTTTTTTAAGGGAAATACCAGTGCTGATGTAAATGTCCATTCTAAAATACTAAGCTGGTATTTGCCTACTTGCAACCTTTGCACTTCTCATGTTCGGAAAAGTGATGAAGCCTTCCCTGAACGTTTTCAAGCGTGTGACTAACCTCTGACTGATGTGCTATCATGTCCTTGCCCATGTCCAGCCACACAGTCAGACACATGCCTTGTCTTAAACAAATGCACACTTCCACCAATTTCAAAAGGGGCTTAAATTTAAATGTGTAGAAGCACCATAGGAAAGTGGGCTATAATGCTGCTGGAAAGTAGCATTCCGAATTTTTAATTTAGGCATTAACTGGTGTTGCCTACAACTGCAATAAACAAAACAAATTTTAGAATAAAACAGCATTTATAAATAGCTCACAATTAATTGCTAGCAGACGGGGTTCACCACATTGGTAGGAAATATTTAGACTTTTCTGCATGACCAGTCCCTTGTTTTTGCTGGAATTTTATTATTTGCAACATAGACGTACTTGGCAACGATATGACCCCTTCCACAATCTGCCACTCTATTAGTGAAAAAGCAGCATTAAAGATACAAGCTATATTTTTGCTTTATTCCATCAGCATATTTCAGAGAGTTCAGTGTATAGAAATTAAATGTAAAGAGAATTAAAAGATTTGAAGCCTGTTCTCTACTTGTTTCAAAGTGACAGGCTTTGTAACCAAACAAAACCACAATTTTGTGGTCCCATTAAGATTCCCCAAAAAAAAAAAAAATTAAAAAGAAGCCACAGAACCTCCTTCCCCCTGAAATATAAAAGCTCCCCAAATGAAGAAATTCTCTGTAGCTGTGCTGTTACATTACTCAAGTTCTTAAATACGGGATTTCTCTTTAAGGCTTCTGGCCAGGTTTTGACATTGAATTTCGGGATATTCTAATTAGCTGTGGTCCCAAAGGAAGCGTTCCTGGCTTCTTCCCTGCATAGTTGGAGTCCTGAAGGACTCCAAGCTGCAGGCTGCAAAGAGAGCGGGTTAGGTTCGTACATTTCCTACTCATGTCGCTATCATCGTTCAGGGAATGGACTTCTGCTCTACTATTTCCTACTCTCATTAAAATGTTTGTGAGCTTTTAAAGGGTGCAGTTTACAGTTTTTAAGACTGTCACCACCTGCAGTGGTCATTTTGTGCCTTGAAAGACACACATCATCATGCTATCATTCTTACTTGCTTGCACTAGCACTCAAAGGACCTGAACAAGGCCAGCCAAGAATGTGGAAATCTCCTCCATCCTAAAGGAATAGGTGATGGCCACATTGGGAGCTCAGGCTATGCACAGCTTGAAGATCACACCAATTCAGTCACGTAAGCAACACCAATCTTTTCTCCATAATAAATGTGAGGACAAATAATTCATCTTAACTTGAAAAATCAAGAATAAAAAAATCTGCCAGCACTTTTCTCTCTGGACAGCACTAAGACAGCAGGTACTCATCCAGGGCCAGCCTGCACGCTCAGCTCTTCTCCAGTCCCAGGGAGGCAAAACCAGTGGTGAGGGGATAAGAAATAAACTCAGGCTCTACATCCAGGTCATGAGCTCATCCTCCACATAGAGGTGTCCACACAAGATTTTGGACTTCAGCAAAGCTTTTGATACTGTCTCTCACAGCATTCTTCTCGACAAAATATCCAGCACACAGTTGGACAAATGCATCATGTGATGGGTAAGCAATAGGCTCACACGTCAGGTGCAAAGGTTACAGTGAATGGGGTGACATCAGACTGGTGATCTGCCGCTAGTGGGGCTCCACAGGGCTCAGTCCTCAGCCCTGTGCTCTTCAATATCTCCATTAATGACTCAGACTCATGGCTAGAGGAATACTAAGTTTGCCAATTACACAAAATTGGGAGGAACTGTCAGCTCCCTTGAGAACAAAGAGACCTAGACAAATTAGAGGACTGGACAATCACCAGCCATAAGACATTCCAGCAAGGCCAGGCGCTGGATTCTCTGCCTGTGACAGGAAAACCCTGGACTGGGGAATGAGAGGTTTGAGAGCAGCACTGTGGAAAGGGACCTGGGGGTCCTGGTTGATGGCAAGTTGAATCTGAGCAGTGCCATGGCAGCCAGGAGGACCAAGCATGCCCTGGGGTGCGTCAGGCACAGCATCACCAGCCAGGCAAGGGAGGGGATTGTCCTGCTCTGCTCTGAGCTGGGGCAGCCTTGCCTTGAGTCCTATGTGCGGATCTGGGTGCCACAATACAAAAAAGATATTAAACTATTAGAAAGCATCCAAAGGAGAGCCACAAGGATTTTGAAAGTTCCTGAGGGGAAGCCAAATGAAGAGCAGCTGAGGTCACCTGGTTTGTTCAGTCTGGAGAAGAGACGGAGGAGAGACCTCACTTGGACAATGCTTTCAGCTACATGGCGTGGTTCTTGGGGTGTCCTCGACAGCAACAGGAGCTGGACATGATGATCCTGATGGGTCCGTTCCAACTCATATTCTATGATTCTATGAAGATTGCCCAGCACCAGCGCTGCTCTGCTCGCTGAAGCACTCATGAAGAGGCTGAATTTGAGACATAAGCAGTATTTAACTGATACTGTAATGCTGGATATTTCACTCCTTTAAGAGATTACTAGGAATAATGAACAGAAGCCAAGTATGTTGGTTGAAATGAAATTGCAAACCCTTTAATTAATAGGCAGCAGACATCCTTACAGGAACAGATATGTATTACACATGTATGCATCTTTTCACCAATGGCCCCTGGTGCAACAGCCATTTCTAAAGCCCAGACACTCTTTGATTGTCCTACTCTCTTGAGTTAGAACTTGTTTTGTGGGGTTATGCTGGGCCTGGCTATGAGTTCCTGTTTAGTAACAGAGGCATCTTGTGAGTAAACCCCATTTGATGGGATGATATGACAAGGCTTTAGTTGTCTTTTCATTTCATTAGGAGCTGTGCCCATCTGTCCAGAGGCTTACCACAGTTCTTGTCTTCAAATTTCTCTCTCTTCAATCTCAGATATTTTTTCTTTTTCTCCAGTTTCCATCAGTTTTGAATACAATTACAAAACAGTGGGAAAAATCATACAGAAATAGGCTGGTTTTTACTCAGAAGTCCTGCTTTATTTTCACAGTACAGTCAGCAGGAAGGATTTTCTGACGCTTTTGAAAGCAAAATCACATTTTTAAAACTTTTCATCCTCACACAACAGCGTGCTGTAGCTTCGAGGACAATCTGGCTAGTTTGGGAAGAGAATCTTAGAATTGCCCAGAGAGAGGGACATTTCAGTGAAGATCTTAACATTTCAGTTTTTGCATTTCAAATTTTAGAAAAACAAACATAAACAAAGACTCAGAACTGCAAACTTCAAAATACTTTGATTTCCCTTTTGAGATATTGGTTAGCTGAATTCTACCTGCAGGAACAAACTCACTTATAAACATTTTGTGTGAAATGTAAGAATGTTGGAGCTTCCGAGTTGTGAGACAAATCTGAAGACAATTTAGAAGCAAGAGAAGCAAAATTTGCCCTGTATAATCTCTCTTAGAAATAATGATGCCTAGGAATGGCTTTCCTTGGAGACAGAAATACCTTTTGCGAACTGCATTCATTTGATCTGAGACACTGAGACAATAATGAAAATAGTTCTTACATTTATAGTTCTGCAGACACTTTCAAGAAAGAAGTTAAGGTTTTCTCACTTTAGAAAGTATGCAATAAAATAATGACCCTCTGTATTTCAGATATCTACTGAAATGGGGTGGTGTTCTTAAGGTCTGATTTAATTTTCCTCCCATAGCACAGGGAGATGACACCCAACAGATTATACTAGCTGTCAGCCCTACACAACCATATCTGTAGACTTCAGACAATTATCTGTAATCAATAGCTGTAGCATCATGGTGATAAAATTATAGTACTTACATATAATTACGCTTACATTCAAATATAACCAGTTCCATTCAGAGCATATGTCAATGGAGTAAATCATGGTAAGTCTGTAATTCTCAAAAGAGAGGAGGGAAGGTCAGATCCATGTTTTCCAAGAAATTTAGTTCAGAATGAGCTTTCCTTTTCAGTTACCCTTCTAATGTTCTTTTAGATATTAACAGAAACTTTTCTGGGTAAAGCCTTTGCAGAAGTAACCCTGCTAATCCTACACATATAACTCTTTATTTTTCTACTAAATAAATTTCTTACAATTATATGCATATGAATGAGCATAACATAATTTATCACATGCTGATTCTCTCACTTTAAGTCAGAAATTAGTGGACACTCCTGAATTCACAATTGCTTGTAAATTGCATGAAAAAGATGAATTTTTCATGTTAGTATAAAAATAGGCCTTTATTATATCTTTCATTTTGTGTTTTCTCCATTCAGTGTCAATACCAGCTCTGTGCTCCTTTTCTGTTCTGCTTCTATTCTTTCATTTCCTGGTCATCTATTCTTTCTGTGTTTCTCCTTTATTTCTTTGTCCTTCTACTACTTTTGATTCTTAGCATTGATCATGGAGATAGAATTCTGTGCTGATAAGGTGTTTGTATTTGTTTAAAAAGACTTCTGCTCTATTACTTCCCTCCCTCCCCTCACCCTTCCATATAAAGACACTTTAATACTTTGGCTGTGTTACAGACCCTGATTTCCGTAGGTAGAGGACTTTTCCCTACATAATGAAATCCTGAGTCCTAGTCACCCTGCTGTTAGGAAAGGGGTAAAAGGAGATCTTTAAAAAAATCCTAATATGCAGCTCTCTGGACATGTTTCCCACAGGTCACCACTCCTGCTTAGGTGCATTAAGAACCAGATCTGTGCAAGCAGTAACAGGTAGGAAATGAAAGGCATTGTGGAAGGACTGACACGATCAGTCCTTCTTCCTTTATGATTTACATATGCAAGTGCTGCTTAGAGTTTCTCCTCTTCCTGGAAGAAGCACTTTTCTCAAAAAGTGCAGTGTTTATGGTGAAAGTTTAAAATTTCTACAGTTTTCCTTAAAAAGAATAGTGTTTAATCATATCATTATACACAGAAATACATTTTTTTTCCTAGCCAGCACTACCTGCAGCTGAGAAGATTAAAGCTGTGAACATTGATGGGGAAGCTGTTTGGGGCATGCCTATGAAGAATTCAGGTCTGTTTTCCAAGTGGCATTTCTGAGTCAATTTGGAATAAGATCCCTTAGACCTGCCAGCAGAAGAAAGGCTTCTCTCCTTCTCCCATGACCTTTGCAACCCATACAGGACTTGGTGCTGCAAACGTGGCTGCACAGGCAGAACACAGGACAGCAGAGGCTGCAGGCAGACTGCATCCCTGGGTACCTCCTGTGGGTCCCTTGGGCTTAGGGAGAGGATATCCTTGTCCTGGAGAGTGCAAGAACAGAAGACAAGGACAGCTCACCTGTGATACACTTCTGAAAGCTCTTTTTGCAAATTATCCTGATCCTCACTGAGAAAACCAACCCTCCCCTGACATGGGAGTGAGGGTCACTGCCGTTATTCCTATGTCAAATTTCAGGTGCTTGACATCAAATCTGCAGTATTGCCCAAAGGTGCAGCACTGAGTTACTATCAAAGTGAGTTTAGGCACTTAAAGCCTACAAAATTAATATTTTGGACAAAGATTTCCTTTTGGAAAGATAGGTCGTATCCTAAAAGCCAAGGATACTCAAAAGATGGTCAACACCTCTTAGAATATGGCCTATAATTCCTGAGGTTCTAGCTAAAGAAATAATGTTCAGTCAGACAAAAAACTAGGACTGTCAGAACCTGAAAAATCTGATTTATGAGAGATTTTTTCACTAACTAGAGGTAAAAGCAAAGCAATCACACCATAATTATAGCTTTGATCAGTTCTCTGCTGAAGATGAAAATGGTTCTATATAGGTCACTTCCTGATATCTAAGAGTGTCAAAACAGATTTATATGACAATAATATCAATCCAAAATCATCTATGGCATGCACAAACAAAATCTGCAACTATTTCAGGTCTCATCACTAATCACTCATTACATATTTCCTTATAAACTGTTCATAAATTATACTTATTGTCTTATAATTAGTAGTACTAACAGTGTATAATATCAATAAGGTCATTAAATATGTAAACAATAAATGATAGCAATATTAATGCCACTAAGTAGCAATGCTTGACAGCATCATGCATATTCAGTCAGCCTATGACTATATTTCTCTGCACTTTGACAGCCAGACATGGAATAGTGCCAGTCACTGGTTTAATAAACATCAAGATGAGTGCAGAAGTTGAGAAGTTAGCAGTTAGTTAGCAGTTGGTTAAAAAAAAAAAAAGAAAGGGTAATGAAATAAGTGTGTCCTAATGCTTTCATAATTAATATGTGGACTTTTTGGATCCTTTTTTTTACCACATCTATTCTACCTCTTCCTGGACAAGCAGGGATATTTAGCTTCCTTATTCTGTATCACCCAAACTGGTGGCCCTAGCTAGTTTGCTCTGAGAGCTGGAAGGATATATTTGACCTCTAGATTACACAAGGATAAATCAAAGACAAAAAAATTGAAAAGTAAGCATATTGGATGTTTTAATACCTTTTTTCCCCCCAAAGTTCCTTTGGAGAGGGTCAGATGGGGTTTTTTGTTTTCTAATGGGCATTCTACACTCTGCACAGATTTGATATCTGCTGAATTTGGCTGGCACTGCTTGAGAGGCCAGGTAAGGACTGAAGGAAAACAAATTGTTTGTAAATCAATGGATATCTTGTCAAAGCTTTGCATTAGGTGTAATATTGACTTTACCTCTTCAGGTAGAGAGGGTATATAAAGATGACTTTATATTTACAGATTGATATGAAGTGTTTCATTTTCCCTGTTCCTCCACCTTAGAAGACTAGAAATCTGTTCTAAAATGAAAATGGAAACTATTTGTCAAAGAAAGGACAACATCACCTTTTTTCCGCAGCTAGGATGGCACATTGAGAGGGACTATGCACTCCTTAACATGTGGGATGTGATTCTGAAATACACTGGCTCTTTTAAAGCTGTCTTGACTTCTCCATTTATTCCATAACTAAAGAGAAAACCCATGGGATTTTCTTTTTCCAGACTTTTCTTCTCATGTGTCCCAAATTAATGACCATTGTCCATTCAGCCCTCATCGCTTGCAGTACTGGGAGTCCTGCCCTGTTATAGATCAGCTCCTCCAGAACAATTAGCCCCACATGGATTGCTCTAAATGCCACCACTGTGGCAGGTGCTAAGAGGGTTTTGGTCACATCACAGTTAAAGTTTACAAGAATTTGAGTAGCTTGGGAGCTTTTAGGTCAAATACAGCAACATTTAATGCAAAAGCAAAAATAAACACACTTTAGCTGTTCTCCACCCAGGCTACTTGTGGCACTTTGCTGGACAAAACTAAACTCCATTCAACAGCATTAACTGCATCCCAAAAAATATTTGATGTCAGACCAGAGTCTGTTTAACAAGAAGGTGTGTATATCCATTCTTGCCCATGAGAGTAACAATGATGGGTTCAGCTAAGATTGCCTTCAGCTGTGTTACTATCCTGGGAAAAATAGTGTATGCTCCTTGGTCCTACGATGGAGAAATGTCCACACAGCATATTAACTGCTACTCCAAGCCTGTCCCCACACACTACCAGAAGAGGCTTATTGCTGTCACAGCCAGACCATGTAATTTGAAATGCACCATGATAATGACTGATGATCCCAGTGAACAACAAACCGACCATGAGCCAACAACGCACCCCTGAAGCAAAGAAAGCCAATAGCATCCTGTAGTACAGTACTAGGAGTGCTGCCAGCAGGTCAAAAATGGTGAACCTTCCCCTCTGCTCAGCTCTGGAGAGATGCACTGAATTTCTTTATCTAGCTCTAGGATTCCCAGATCAAGTGAGATATGGATACCCAGTGGACAGGAGTGAAAAAGAGGGAGCCAGACTGTTACGGGTGGTGCCCAGTGGCAGGACAAAAGGCAATGGGCATAAATTTAAATATTAGGAACTCAATGTGAATACAAGAAAACACTTTTGTACTGTGAGGATGCCAAAATTTTGGAAGAGTTTGCCTGAACAGGTAGTGGAGTATCCATTCTTTAAGATATTCAAAGTCCTACTGGACTTGGTCCTGGGCAATTTGTGCTTGAGGTCCATGCTTGAACCAAGGGGTTAGGCTAGATAAGATCATAGGTTCCTTCCCACCCAACAATTCTGTGATTCTGTGAAGACCCTCAGGCTGAAGAAGAAATTAAATTTGAGGTTATGTGTGATCCAAGTATGTCAGCTACTAGGCACAGTACATTAAGTAAAATGTTGTACTGCTGAAAAAGCAAATTTCACAGAAATTCACAGAATAAGCTGGCTTGGAAGTGACCCACAAGGATCATCAAGTCCAGTGCCTGGCCCTGCACAAGACAGCCCCAAGAGTCACACCACATCCCTGTGAGTATTGTGCAAATGCTTTTTGAGCTCTGTCAGGCTGGTACTGTGACCTGTTTCAGTGCCCAGACACCCTCTGTGTGAGGAATATTTTTCTAACCTGAACTAAAGCTCTCCTTACACAACTTCAGGCCATTCCCTCTGGTCCTGCCACCGGTCACGACAGAGACAGGATTGGTGTCTGCCCCTCCTCTTCCCATCATGAGGAAGTTGTAACTGCCATGAGGTCTCCCTTTAGTCTCCTATTCCTTCACTCCTCCTCTCCTCCTCTTGTTCTCCAGGCTGAACAGACCAAGTGACCTCAGCTGCTCCTCATACAGCTTCCCCTCAAGGCCATCTTCACCATCTTAATTTTGCTCCTTAGGACGCTTTCTAATAGTTTAATATTTTATACTGTGGCACCCAAAACTGCCCCCAGCACTCGAGGTGAGGCTGCCCCAGCTCAGAACAGAGCAGGACAATCCCCTCCCTTGCCACGCTGGTGATGCTGGGCCTGATGCCCCCCAGGACAGGCTTGGCCCTTCTGGCTGGCTGCCAGGGCACTGCTCAGATTCAATTTGCCAACAACCAGGACCCCCAGGTCCCTTTCCACAGCGCTGCTTTGAAGCATCTTGGTCCCTGGTCTGCACATACATCCAGGATTGACACATCCAAGGGGCAGAATGTGGCACTTTCCCTTGCTGAACTTCATATGGTTGGTATGTACATACAGGCTGAAGAAGAAACACTGCCCAGCAGTCCATGCCTTATTGAATTCTTTGCATTTCCTAATTTTCTTCCTACATTGCTCATTTTTCCTGTACACCACGGCTACTATTGTGGATCTCATTCTGAGGTCTCAGTCCTCTCAGCTTATTGTTGGAGGAAATCTGCATGTCCATCTGAATGCTATGGGATCCTCTAGGCAGCTGGACCTCTGAATTATAGAGTTTCATTCTGAAAATTGTTCAGTTTGCAATAAAATGTCCATATGCTATTAGTAATTTTGCTTCTTCAAAACACATGAGCATAACAATAAATCCTGATAATGCAAAATCCAGCTGCTGCTTGGAGGACAAGCTAAGACTTTCACACCAGATACTTCATATTTTCTCATCAGCATTCATATGTTCTAGCAGCTAGAACTGACCCATGCACCAGAAATACTTCACATGATAATGAGCAGCACTACCAAGTGGCAGGCACACCTGAGCTAGCCAAGGTTATGGATTAGGCTTTGAATATTTGGGCTTGATTTTTCTGCTAATAGAAGACATCTATCATCAATCAATTTTTCAATAAAGAATACAATTACAAGATAATTACTCCAAAGAATACTTAGAAACACTACAACTGAAATTGTTTGGGAACACGTGTCTCTTCTTCTCAATGAGGTACATCAAAATGCTACAATGCGGTGAGAACAATTCTCAGGTTCAATCCAAATAATACCAAATCCTTTCTGCAGACTTGACTCTTGAATGCCTTAAATAAAATTAACTCATCCTTTATCTCTGCCTTAAGACTGGCTGTTCACACATTTAGTTAAGAGTGCTTCCTAGCTACAAGCTATTTAACAAATGCTGCTTTTATCACCCCATCTCAGGACCTCTTTGTTCCTCCTGAGGATGCTTATGTTAGGACAGGTGGGCTCCAAGATCCAAACCATTCTTTATTCCTGAACTATAAACTTTGGGGGGGTGTAGGGACAGTTTTAGGTCTCCAGACAAGGTGATTTCATTTCTTTTAGATTAAATTTTTCAAGCACATTCTCTTTGTTTTCCTGTTCCAGCATAATTTTCTGCGTGGAACATATGAAACAATATTTATTCTCTTCCTTTATCTTTGCTATTTCATAGTTTTGTCCTTTTTTTGTTTTTTTTTTCTGGTTGCAGTCACTCTCATCTCTTTTGGTCCTCTCTGCATGTCAGACTCTCAATGCAGAGTCCTCCTCCATTCTCTCACTAGAAATATGAAGCTAGATGTTTAACATACGGAACTTTGAAAGTGCTGAGCACCCTCTAACAGACAGTGATAGATCTTCCCTGGTTTCTACTGGAGTTGAATTTCCTTGGCACCTTCTATCGTGCCTGTATACTTAGGGCTCTTTCATTTTGGAGCACAGCCTTCACTACCTTTCAACACTTCTCCTGTTTCTGAGGACTGTCTTTCATGCAGTTCCCATTGCTCTCTTTCAGTCTGCTTAAAATGCTATCTTTAGCTGTCTTCAATTTTAGAAGACTCCAATTTTGTTTGGAAAACTAAATAAGACTTTAGCAGTAAAGCTATACACGAGCACACATCCATGCATTTGAAATTCCAGGCGGCAACTGAAATGCCTCTCAGTTTCTCAGTGTCATGATTGCTTCCAGCTAACTGGGGTTAAAACAGAGTCCTGTGACTAGGAAGCAGACATTCTTCCTTGCAGAGCACCAAAATCCTGATAATGCTGATTAAAATATCCCAGCTACATTGCTTGCTTTTTCATGCCACATTCCTGGCTTGAAAGCCCAAACGTTCTGATCTTGAATTCCATGCTCATTTCTAGAATAGTATCAGTATGAGAGGAGGACCATGGAAATAAGCTTTTTTCATTAGAGCTGATGAATAGAGGGCATAATTAAGAACTGTAGGCCAAATCCTCAACCAAGGTAATTCAAAATTATCTACTTCACCTGCAAATCTGGCTCACAACACAGAATTGCTGTTGTTAACATCATAAATCACTCCCAACCAAGACAGAAAAGCTGTATTCTGTGCTTACTTCCTCACGTGTACTTCTTTGCATTTTCCCTGATTTGAACACCAATCCCTCGGGAGATGGAGGTGACCATTTCCTGAAAGAAAGCAAACATTAATTTTAATAGAGGGTCTGCTTGATTCCTCTAAGCAGGTCAAAGCTGGGATGATTCTGGGTATCTGACTGATGTTCAGATGCTTACATTCCCTGATGAATCGGTAGCTAACTCTATGTGATAGAAATATCTCACATTATTCTTGTGTTTGCCAGCTTGCAGTGTCATTCCAGATGGCAAACACAAAAATAGCATGAAAAAATTCTTTCTGAAATTCAGGCTCTGAAAGGATTTTGTTAATCCTACAACAGATTTTCCAAGATGTTTAAACTGTCCATTCCTTATTGACAATAAAACATCCCAACTGGAGTATCTTGTAAAACCATTGTTACAGTAAATTTCAGGCCATTACTAATTTCATTACTGCCTACTTACTAAAAGTATATTTATTTCTTCATCACTCCTCTTGAAAATCTACCTCTGTTTCATTTTATTCTTTGCTTGATGCTACTTTCATTAGAGTAGGAGTATCTTCAGCGCAATAGAATCATAAAGGTCTCAGTTGTTAGCATGAAAGTGGGACTGCTTAAATTTGATTACTGTGTTTAATGAAGTGTCACATTTATTTACAAGATGACATGATGAATCACATTACAGTTATTATAAATCAGCTTATAAGAATGGACAAATGGTTCAATAAAGCAATGGATTTACAAATTTGAGATGAACGCATTCGGGTTCCTTGTCATATTTCCCTTTAAAACAAATGGCAGTGCGCTATTTACTTTATCCAAGGAGCTAAATTGGCAATTTGTTTGAAAAAGAGAGAGAGAAGAGAGGGTTCACATTACATTTTGCATTATACTTTCTGTCTCACTGACCAAAAACGTCAGATCATTCACATGGACAAATCCAGTTCACCTTAACATGTTTGTTAACCTTAGAGCCATACATACATACTATTTTCTTCCTCTTCCAATGCAGTTTTGTCCTATCCCTTGCCAAAGACTCTTCTCACATCCATACCAGATACAATATCTCCTGAAAAAAATTGCTTGGCCTGTCTCCTTCATTTGCTTGTATGCTGGGCCTTTTACTGGAGTTCAGATTACCCCCAAATTTTATGATTAACATAAAATTTTATCTGCTTGCCTTTTGACTCTTTCAACACCTTGTCTGGTTTAACACCAGAGATGTGAGTGGCCCAAAGCCGAAGAAAAACAAAAAGTAAAAAAGCATCTACCCAGCAACCCCTCCTCAGCCTTGGAGTCTTCATTAAAAAGGTCTTAGTTCACTTCCATATGAAGGAAATTGGCTCCTCTCTCTCTCTGCCTGACTTGCAAAGAAATTTGTTCTAAACATTTTTTTTCCAGCACATTCCTGTTTATTTGTGTTTGCCCTGCAGAAATGCTAATGCAGGATCATTGCATTAAACAGGCCTGATAACGTCTGAGTGCACTCACATATGTGTAGGCTGAAAAGCAGCCACGTCCTGGCAAGGAGGGGGGCCCGGGAAGACCGTGTGTGTTTTGGGGTGTGCGTGTGTGAGTGGGGGAGGCTTCCAAGTGAGTGAGCTCAGGTTTTTGTGCCACATCTGCATTTTGCTCAGCTTGAGTGACAGGTGTACATGCATGCCACATCGGCTGCCAATATGCTATGAGACCATGGTAACAATCGCTCATCTCTGGGGAGCTATGCTGCCTCGTTCCTCACTATCAGACATGAAAGAAATAATTTCAGGTGCCAGAAAAGGAACTGTGATAAAAGAAAACATTTCTGCTTTCATGGCACTGGAGTTTGCCCTGAGGCAACAGCTTTGATAAAAAAAAGTGTCTCTTTCTTTACATTCACAATTAATCCATGATTATCTACAAGCAATCCTTTGGCCTACAGGATACTGTCAGAAAAAGTTGTTTTCCTTTTTTTTAATTCCTTGTACACTTCACCCCTGTTTTTTCCTGCTACATGCACCTATTGTATCATGCAAATCTTCAAACCCTGCTGAAGCTAGAGACAGCTTGCCACCCCCACTTTGGGAACTTATGTGGATATCAGACATATCTGTGTAGAATAGCTATTGTTAGCTGAAGTATTAGCATATAATGTTTCTTCAGTTGTACATTTCAGAAAGATATGAAGGAGGGCTATTATAACACAAGGAAAGTTGAACCAAGCTCTCTTTTCTGCAGTGTTCTGTGTCATCAGCCAAAATAAAGTTTGGATATATTTTTAAAAGCAAAACAATGAGCTTCATTCAGAAGGCAGTAATATCTCTGTCTGCATGAGTTCACTTTCATTTGATCTTGGTTGGATTCTAGCATTTATCATGTCCATCTGATAGCCACAAGACTATGCTTTACTCTGGAGTCCAGGTCCTAGGAGCCAAGGGACATGAGAGGTCACAGTGTAAAGCAAATAGCACCAGGGTTTTGACCCAGGCAGCCTCACTCTTCCTTTGGGCCTTCATGAGCCAAACAGCCTCCTCCACAAAATCTTCACTGCCCAACCCAGTAGTGGAGACAAAGGGAGACTGAAAGATCTTTGTGAAAAATAATCAGGAACTGTTTTAGAGACAATGCTTAACCTGACATAAGCATCACTAAAACAATGAGAGTTAAGATTCCTCTTCTCA
Organism: Haemorhous mexicanus; assembly: GCF_027477595.1. Lineage (NCBI taxonomy): Eukaryota > Metazoa > Chordata > Aves > Passeriformes > Fringillidae > Haemorhous > Haemorhous mexicanus. The sequence continues at coordinate 99,733,418 of NC_082341.1, read as the reverse complement.
TTCATCTCAGTCATGGCTGACTTCTTGAACCCCTTCCAGCCTTCAGATTTCACACCAGTGACTCTTGGATTGCAATAAGGTGTAACTCCTTCCTGTTACTTATTTTGAGTCTTTCTAAGGGGTACAATGACAGAGCTTTCATACAGCACATCAACTTTGGCATAAACTGTCCACCTACAGGGTCTAGTAATTAAGCAGTCTGAACAAGGAAATGGAACAAAAATCCAGAGAAATTACTGAACTCATCACCTACCATGGATGTAGAAACTCTCTGTTTCTCCTTCCCATTTTTCCCCATTTAGATATATCTGCCCATATGGATGGATGTCTCTTTTTGTTTATCACTTTATCTCTTCCTTTCTTTCCTTTCTTTTTCCTGCATCAACATTCATTATTGTCCTCCCCATGAACAGTCTCAGGGTGCTGTCTCCTGACTAACCCAACCAGCAACATTTTCAGCGATGGGCTGATTAGTGGAAAGGACGATAAACAGTGTGAAGGATAGTAATAAACAGACTGGAGAGATGAAGACTTATCAAGCAGCAAAACCCTTACACGGTATTGCTAAGTTATGTACTCATTGCTCTCTTGCTCTAACAAGCAGCTGCAGAGAGCTAGGTAGATTTTCTTCTCAAACAAAGCTAAGGGCAGAAAAACAAAGCAAGTCTTCTGTGTGTATGTTGGTACGTGTTTCGGGGGAAAAAAATCAGGACACTGTGAGCAAACTGGCTCTGCAACGGATCGACAAGGGTTTATTATTCTGAGCAGCACTCAATCAAATGCGGCCCCTATGAACAGAGAGTAATGTTGGCGAATCATCCTGGGGGCTTTTTTTCTGTGTGTGAGTGGTATCCATCTGTCAGCTGTCAGTGCCAGTGAGAGATATACAGAGCTGTCACTTCTTGTCAGCCAGCATTTGTGAGGCCTTTTGCAGCTGCTACACAACACATACTGTCCTTATTGAAGGCCAACAAGGAGTCTTGGAGAAGATTCTGCTGGGCAGGGTGAAAAGGGGAAGAGAGATGTCAGGACAACTCTAGGAGAACAGCCTTGACCCATCAAAAAATTTTAACTTCCCTCTCAAAATATTATTTTTTTTCCTGAATATTAATGATGATAAAAGGCAGATGGAGAGCTGAGGTAGAGGCACAGCTATATGCTCTGCATTCTGAGATTCAAGGCAAGTCTTGCACTTCCTTTGGTACCTCTGGAACCTGTAATAATAAACATGGTGGGATGTGGGTGGTGATGCATTCCAAAGAGTCCAGTGGTATATCCTGAATGAAATGAGAGAAGGCACAAACAGCCATTCCTCCACGGAAAAAAAAATCTCCATCTATCACTTCCAAGTCATACACACACACACACACACACACACACACACACACACACATACACACAAGATAGATGTGTGTGTGTGAAAAACTTAGATGCGTATCCACACCTTTTAGAAGTGTTGGAACTGTGCTGGGCTTGTGCTGAATTTAAGGCTAAACCAAAATTCAGGTTCCAAGGCACTGAAATCTTGCCAACTGTTTTCTGAAAATGTTGGCTCCAAATGTTGAAAATCTTAGGAGATCAGCTGTTCTTCTGAGTTTTCCTCCACCATGGGTTGTATCAGAACCAGCTCCAGCAAAGAAGAGGCCTTTTGGGTTTGTGATCTGCTGCAGATTAATAGCATTGATAAGGGCAAAAAGTTTAGCATCCAGCCTGTTTGTTCTCACATATTATTAATAACAGATGGAATTGAAATAATGTTTTTAAGTAAAGGATCCTGATTTTAGAACAGTATTATAAATGTGTAGGTATGACAAAATGATTCACATAATTTAAAAAGGATAACTGACTAAATCTATAGAGAACCTTTTAGTTTGGTTTGTACATTTACAGCTGCCCTTGCAACAATGCTAAACTCACATGGCAAAAGTGCAGGGCATCAGGGTTAGGAGAAATGAGTGTAAATGGAGCTGGGAAGTGCTAAATTCTACTCTGCTTTTCCATCCAAGTCCCCTCAAGTTAGCCATGTCAATTCTCTACCTGTTTCCCATTTAGTGGTAACATTTCATTATCACCCTCTCAAGAGGATCAAGTTGATGGATCTTTCAACCAATCTTTGAACTTCTAGAGATCTCTACAGGTACAAATCTCTCCTGAGTATATCATGAAAGGAAGTTGTGTGATTCTGGTTGTGGGTTCATAATGCAAAGCTAGAAACTTAGCCCTAGTTCCTCACCAATGATTTTGCAAGGGGAGAAGATCAAGTGATATTTACAATCCTGAGAGTTCAGTGCAGCTTTGGACATGAACAAGTCATTACTTAAACATAAGACCTCACATCAGATAATTTTCTTTTAGAAGTTATCTTGCTCTTATGATGAGACTTTGTCAAGAAATATAGAAATTCAGGATTAAAAAATGCAATCAAGAGTACTGTAGCAATGAAGTCCTGTTCAATTGCTAAGGGTTTGTACATACTATATAAACCAAATAATATAATAAAATATCTATGATATAATAATTAGATAGCAATAAAAATGAAAAAAAATTATTTTACATATTTCCATTACATTACGTGTAAATGAAATTTTAAATCTTGTAAAACACTAAAATATAGTCAGATTGGATAATTGCATTCATTTTTTTACTAGGGTGACTGGTTTTCTCAGGCACACTGCTATTGTTAAGCCCAAGTAGCAAGTACTCCACTGATTCATTTTATGCCTGTAGAACTACTTTTTATTTAAAAGATGCAAAAAAGATTTATAATTTAGCTTAGGGTTGCTTGAAAGACTGCTTTGTTTGGTTACCAGTTTCAAACACATATGGTATAACTCATATTGCTGCAAGTAAAACAAGGCTGACTGTTGAATGAGCATAACACTGTAATAGCAGAATGTCTGCATTTAGCCCTTTTAACTCAGATTTGCTTGCAAGCCAAAATCAAATGGGAAACAATTAGTGCCTGTCAGAAAATGATTTCCTCCTTCCCCCTGAGAAAATACAAAAATGCAAAAGCAAAAAAAAAAGAAATTTTCAGATGAAAACTATTAATTTTATTGTGGAGACGCTTTTCCAATGTCTCATGGGAACTGTAGTTTGTATGCCTCATGACCCAATTCCTTTTCAACAACTTAATCCCTTAATAGTCTGTCTCTTGCCCTAAGTCACCCCTACACCCTTCCATGAACACTTTAGCCATAACATGGAGGATTCCATGGTTTGTATAGTGGAAGATACAGAAGACTCAATAAGAGGAACACCATGCATGCATGACAGGGAAGCTTGTGATTCTGAACAATAACTTCTGCCAAGCCTTTGGGCAAAGTTCAAAAGTCTGGGCAATTTTGTGATTTTGATAAGAAATCACAGATATAATTGTCCTCTCTGAGTCAAAATCTAAATCTCATCATGCTGCAGGCTGTTAAAGCTTAGGATACTCCTCAATTTCTTTTCCTATTTAGAATAAGAGCAGCTAATATTTTGAGGAATCCATCACAACAAATCCCTTAAATAAATCTGTTGGATAAATGACACAGAAACCATACTGCCAAAGCATTGTATAGCTAAAATGTTTCAGCATTTCTTGTGAAAGCTAGAGGTATGCAAAAGAATTCTAGGGCCATAGAAGGGAGCACTTCCTTGTGAGTCCCTGGAAGTGTGCTGTATTAAGGCCTTTGTCAACTACAGCACAATTTGTTGGATTACCACAGAGTACTTTAAAAGGAATATTCTTTCCTGAGGGAGAACAAGAGAAGAACACTACTTCAGATAGGAGTAGTGAGGGGAACATATTAGGTATTATTTTGATTATAAAGAACACTGGATCTATATAAAGTAATGTTATTCTTGGTTTTAGAAAATGGCAAGCCTGATGTCAATTGGGATTGAGACAGAGAAGCTTTTTTACAGCAACTTGCTGCCTAGCATCTCTTCAGAAAATTCTGGTGGGCACAAAGACTCTCTGGTTTTCCTGTGTTGCAATCAAAACAGCGTGGTGATCTCAGCAAAACGTGTCTACCATCTTTTTTTCTTTTGGTGACCCATTTACATATTCCATACCTTCCCAAACAAGACTAGGAGGACCTTGTACCCTTTTCAGCCCTCAAATGTTTTTTATCAAATTGTATGAATCTTCTCCTTCAATATTTTGTATAGTTTTTAAATTTACTATTGGGCATTTCCCCAGTCTGCCTACACCATCTATATTTAAAAATGGATTCTATTTTCTTCCCAGAATCTCCCTGTTTCTCAGGTTTATATGGTCTATTTGCTGATCCTGACTCCACTTTCCCTATCACATCCACTTGGACTTCTCCCCTGGATTCTCAGTAGGTGAGCCAGAGGAAGACATGGAACCAAAAACCCAGTTGTGTAGGATAACAGCCAGACAGTGTGTAGGACAACACGGTCCCAAACAAGAGAGAGACATCTCACAACAGTGTCCATGGCTCTACGTTTAGAGCCCAGAAACTCAGCTGTAAGGGCACCCAGCTACCTGGGCCCATAAGCCTTTGTAGGTAGCATTTGTTGACCCTGCTGTTCAGTGTCCCTGATGTTTCAGGCATAAGGACAGTGTGGGATTAATTCTGGAGGCTGGCTATGCTTTTGCACATCTCCTCATTTTCTGACTGGCAGGGCTGTACAGGCTTAGCAAAATCAGGCAATCAGAGCTCACCACAGCCAGAAGAGCTTCCCTGGCCTTGAGACCCAGAGCTTCAGAACATGGTGTGGAAATACCATTCCCCCAGAGTCTGTGATTAAGAGACCTCCAGATAACCTCGGTGAAAACAGAGTCAGACAGCTTGTAAGAAACCAGAGTGATATAACAATTTCAAGGTGTATTGAAGACAAAATAAAAGTCATTGAGAATTGACAATTAACAGATCCCAAATAAACTGTGAGCTCCCAACAGAAGGAATAAATTCAACTACTTGATCCCTACATAAAGATCATCAGCATAAATTTTCTGTCACCCACAGCAGCAGTTTAGGTTTCCAGCCTCATCCAGGCTGAAGAACCTCCATGGGAGCTCAGTGAGGAACAGGACTTGTGAAAAGCTGTGAGGACACCAGGGGTTAATTATACTATTACAGGGCACAGACACGGGGCCAAAATAAAGTCTGACTGACAGTGTCAGCAGCTAAGAGGAGCATTCTGGTGGCATTTCTCTGTCTAGTTTAGTGATGACTCACAGATTTCCTCATCACCTGTTGATAAACCTGGAAAAAACAGAGAGAAGATGTACATTGTGGCTTTCAGATGCCTTTAGCAGAGAAAAGAAGAACAAATGGTCAGAATTCATCTCTAAGATGGAGATGATGTATGTCAAGCTACACAGGTACACACACTTTAGCAGGATTGACCCCCAAGGACTGGAAAAAAATGACAGTCTAAAAACCATAAATGAGCATGTCTGCTTCAGACATTCCAAAACAGGAACAAGCAGGACCATTGGATTGCATAGTGCCACCTATTATTCAGCATTGCTTAACTCCTGGCTTTGTGGGAGAGTTTCCAGTTACTCGAAACACTAATAAACTTTATTCACAGTGGCTGACATTTTCCATGCCTCAGGCTAAGTGCTTGTGGAATAGTGCAGCCAAAATGTGGCTCAACTATTTCTAAGTATTCAGCAGTCATGCTTATAGCTTGAGAATTACCCAGATTCATCCTTTGCCTTGTGGCCAAAACAGTTGATGAGACTCAGACACATGTGTTTGTCCATCAGCTTGAGGCTTGGACATGCATTTGTGCCATCTCGAATGCGATATTGATACAACACTTGGTATTACGTGGCAGTTTAAAGGGTTTCTTTGGCTTGAGACCCACAAAGTCATTAATATTCCATGAAGGCCACACCAAGTTAGTCACAGGCCAACACCTCATCAACAATTTTGTTGATGCAATGCTAGAGAGAAAAGCCTAAAAAAGATTAAGACTTTTTTTATACATGTCCATATTTATAGTCTTGTATTTCTTTGTTTTTAATGCCAAATTGAGTCACTGGCTATGTTCAGACAGTTGTGGAAGGGGAAAATATGAGCTTAAGTTTGAAAAACCCTTTCTAAATCACTAAAGATAGCTTTTCTATGCAGTAAAAATGTGTTGTGAAGTGAAGATCTGTAACTGAAAGGTTAAATTTGTTTTAAGCATGCTGCAGTTATCAAGAAGCAACTATTAAAACACAGGAAATTCTGACTTAAGGTTAAACTTAAAAGGAACTCAAGACAGATGTTAGGCCATGACTTCAAGGAATAAGTGTTAGTAAGATTTATTGGGCCAAATTCATCCGAATCAAACCTGGTGTAAGCCAAGAGTTTTTAAAGTTAGTGATAAGAAACCACTGCTATGCTAGATAGATAAGAGATACTGACTTTTGTTTTTCTCAGGTTATTCAAATAAACTGACTTAAGGTGGCTTGGATATCTTAATCAGCAGCTTTATCCCTATAGAAATTTATTTTCCTTTTTTCCTTTATTTTTGTGCCCATTTAAAAAGATGGGGTTGGTCTTTCCTGATCTTAAGCTGGGCACAGTTTCATTTTATCAGTTTTATGTATTTCTTCTTGACCTACTTTTCCTGATTTTCTTCCTACCATTTTAAAGTGTCATTTTATTAATATCTTTCCCTGCTGTGCATATGATAATATAGGAAAGAAGGAGAAATATTCAGGGATGAACCCGTCTTTGTGTAGAAACACTCATTTTCACCTCCTCCCCATTCTGGAGACCCCTGTGGTTGTTCAAGTCCAGAAAGGTGTCCCATGAAAGTCATCCACTTTTTTGAGGCTCAGATTCGTAGTCTGAGGTGCTTTCTTGTTAGTGAATAGGAAATACTAAATAGGTGAATCAGATTGACAAAAGGAGTGTGAAATCCTTGATTGGTGAGAAGCAATCTTAAGAGCCTTTTTAATATTTTTATAACATTTTATACAAAATTTATACAATTTTATTACATGTATTACATTTTGATCATGATTTTTTTCAAGAATCTGAAATAAAATGCAGACATGAAAAAAAAAAGTGGAGAATAATGTATATGCATCAACTTAGCTTCACTTGAAGCATATCTAAACAGCTGTCTCCTACATGAAGTGTTATTCTTCTTAGTGATTGCCAAAAAGAAAAAGAAAAGCCAGTGGTATTAGTGTATCAGGCATTCTAGATTTCCCTGGCACTACAGCAGAACAAAGAAATAAGAAAAGTGGTACAAAAAAAAAAAAAGAATAAAGGTTACTCCAAAGCAGGTTTTTCACTTGCTAGCAGAAGTGTCAGTAATTTTTACTGACATAGTGACTTTGAACAGCACAGAAGTAAAAACAGAGAAACACGGGACAAGAAAGATCAAAATATGTCTATGTCCCCAGGATCTTCTTGCCTTTCCTTTACGAAAAAAACCCCAGGATATGAATCACACACACCAGGGCCACCAAGCCCTAGCAGCTGATCTCTGCTCTGCTTTCCTGGGAAAGGAGACCTTCTTTTCAAATTTCTGTCAATATGTCACAGGGGAAAAGAAAGCCATGCAAAAATCACATCAGAGCTTTCCCAGTGATGAAGCTTTTTTACAAAAAGCAAATGTTTTCCTTAGAATTATTACCATCTGAGTTATTTCCATGTTGCAGCTGAAGGCCAGTAGTTTGCAAGTGCAAATACTTGGGGGGGAGGAATAGGGGAAGAGGGATCGTTTCCATTTTTGCCAGCGTGTAAATCTTGTTTTCTGCTGGCTGCAGTCACTCTGATGGACTTGCACTCAGTGAAGGCCCCACTGTTTCATGACATGAATATGATTTTGGAGTCAATAATGTAAATGCTTTCTTATACTCAGCATAAGCAGGCACAAGAGCTAGTGGTCTCATTTACAGTGAAGGTGATGTTTAAAATAACCATTATATGTTTATCTACCCAAAGCTCCCAAAAGATCTGCATATGTGTGTCTACTGCCTAGGTCTTTCCTCTGAAAAAGCTGAGAATGTAGTTAAGTCTCCTTGGACTCATCAGCTGTAGTGCTTTTGGCACAGTTCTCCATCACACCATCCCATTCTGCCTATCTGTTTTTTCCATTGTCTGCCTATATCATCTGAACCTGTAAATACATGGAACTCAAAACATTCTGTGATTAAAAACAGGAATACTTTCTCTTGCAGTAAGTAAGGTTAATCATGCTCAGAAATGGGCTCTTAATACAGCATCCCAAATATTTTCCTTGAAAATGTCCTGTGGGCCCTAATTATCTCTCTCCAAATGAAAAGGATTGAGTCAAGAGTTTTATGCATCTGCTTAGTTTTCAACTGGATTTTGCTGGTGGTTTAAATAAGCATGCTCATTAGCATCTGTCAGCTGCCCAGACTTATTATTTTATTGCTATGTGTTGATTTGACTTTATTAAGACCTACAAGCCTTGATCCTGCCTGAGAGATGGACTCCAGAACAGATCTGCCACAGCAGTTACAGTCATCTGCACAGGCTGCATTAATGCCCACAGTCAGGTGGAGTCTGCTGCCCTGCACAAGGTTTTCACCTAAAGGTGTTTTTCTTTCTTCCTTCCATCAGCTGAGTCCAGAGCTTCTGCCTGTTAGATCACATTGCTGAAGCATTCTCTCTTCTCGAGTCTTTGAGGGAAGTTGCTCACTCCTTTCTTTAGCGTAAAGAAAGAATGGATTCCTAGAACCTGGAAGAGCAGATTAATGTTTCTAACCATAAGACAAATCAACCAAATAAGCAGCTATTCACCCCTTTCCTTGCCCTCTTCTCTCTTCCCTCCTCAGCTCTATCTCCCTACCTCCCAGGTGAGAAATGCTGAGATGTTGTAGAATTCAGGAGCAGTTTGGTGTGTTCCCCACCTGCCCCAGAGCTGATGGCTGTTTGGACTGTGTTATAAATTCTTCTGTGGCTACTCCCAGAACTGTGTTTCCAGGTTTGGAGACATTGTTGTGGGAGAATGGGAAGAAAATATTACTATGGCAGCCCATCTTCTTCTTCCAGACTGGGGAGAAAACTCACTAGTAGTGTTTGGTCATGGTTTTATAATTCCTAAATAAATTTCTGAAGGATTGCTTGTGGGAAAGGGTGACAGACTAGTGAGTGAAAAATCTATGCTTGGGCCTTCCAGGTGACTGTGTAATGAAAATGCTCCCTAAAGAAATGCTTTCACATTATGAGAGCTTTTTCATTTGAATTCTTCTAAAACTTCTTCAACTCACATACTATATGTCTTCCGCAGACATTGACGCAACCAATCTCTATTTTATTTGGTTCTTTCTTTTCCAGTATTTCTCCTCTCCTTTCTTTCTCTGCTAGGGAGTGAACCTTTAATTTTCCTTCCAGCTGCTGTCAAACATTGCTATGATGTCTTTTAACCCATCCGTTGTCTCCCAAAACTTAGGAGTCTGCTCGTTCTCTGAAGAAGGAAGATCATCCCAGAGTGTCCTCAGCTGAGAGTCCTGAGACAGGGCTGAGAGGGACCAGAAGGGATATCATCCAAAAGAGCATTCAGGGATCACAATGCAGTTGGAAAACAAGTGTTACCTGACCCTGCAGCCCACTCAGAGATGCCTGTAATGGCAACAAACTCTTCTCTGGCAATCAGGCAGGAAAAGGGTCCAGACAATATTTGGTGCCAAGATGAGGATGAATAGGTAAATGCTGTTTCCTCACAAGAAGTGAAAGCAGCTCTCTATCATCTGCAAAGGGTTAGTTATGATTTCACCACACACCTTCCCTGAGAGACAAATACTCACCAGGGCTGATGAGCTATATCAGCCTAAGAAGAATTAGCATCCATGTACTTAAGAAAGAAATGCTGAAGCAACAGCCTGCTATGCCACTTAGCCTGGGACAATGAAACATCCATGATCTCACATTTCAAGTCCTTTCACCTGGCAATGTTTGCAAGCACTGTCCGTTAACCCTCCTCCAACCCCCCAATGCCACCTCTAGAAATGATGAAGTAAAATTCAGTTTGAGATCACACTTATTCCTGCATCCAAATCCATCACATATTATAGCCTCTCATGTTAGCACAAACATCCTTTAGAATGAAACTTTCCTATTACCATTTCCATTACAGAATCATTTCATCTGTAATAATTTTCCATCAGAGGCTGGAGAGGAGTCTGCTGCAGCTTTACCTGCATGTTCATACCAAGCACGATTGAGAGATACCATTTTTCTTCGTGTTTGAAACCAACAGGAGGAGGAAAAGGGTCTATAAATACAGGCGATCAAGAGTCTTTTACATCTAGTGGTGCGCTGTGAAGCACACCTGTAACAAAATGGGAGAGCTCAAGGGGGTGGGGGGAGATTTAGGAAAAATCAGAGCAGAATTAATCCTTCAGGCTGAATCGCCTCTGCAGAGCACAACTATAGAGTCCTGCTGACTCGAAGGGCCATTATTCAAGGGTTAAATGTCACTCAAATCAACCTCATTATGAACTGAAGAATGAGGAGGGGCTCGGGGGAGACACTGCTTTCTTATGCATTTACAATTGAGCTGCTCTGGCCTGGAGATGACCCGCCGCACAATTTTTAAATTATCTCTGCGCGCTCTGCTTGTTTTGGAAATGCTCTAAATAAAAATAATGGACTGTCTTTTAATAAGTCTCATTGTGAAGATTCCACATATCAAACAACGCAGCGCAGCTTGGAGGCAAGCGACGGGCATGTGTGATCTAGCTGGAAGAGAGACAAATGGTGATGGGAGCAACTCCATCTAGGGACCGCTGACAAGAAAATGGCATTCGCAAACTGACACATCTGTCAGGGTGGAGAATATTGGCACCTGTCACGCAATTTCAGTCATGACTTTTAATAAAGCTGCTTTCCCTTAGGTAAAATTGGAACTTGACTGTAATATTAGCTGCAAGCACGTCTTGTTTTCCCCTTCAGAGCTCTTTTGTACGTGAGACGTTTCAAATGAATCTTAAAGCTGAAGTAATGATGTTTACTACTTCTTTCCTCCTCCCCCCCTCCATTCCCTTTCCAAGTCTGGATTTGAAAGAGATGTTGTGCTGAGTTTTTTTCTTTGCAAAATGTCTCCCCTTCATCTACCAATACGAGATTTTTTTGTATGTGTGTGTGTGTGTGTGTGTGCATGCGCGTGTGTGTAGCGCTTTTTCTGTATCACTCCTTTTTTTTTTGCCTTTCCTCCTCCTTTTCAGCTGGGCTGTTGTTTGAGTGAATTTAGCCTGGGGAGGCATGTATATCATAAAAACTGGGTTGGGATTTGTTGGCTGTCAGTCAATAAATCAGTCAGGGTTTAATTACCAGGCATGTGATGGGAAGCGGTGACAGGCACCAGGTCTGTTGGATAGCATTTCTTATGGGGCAGCAGCTACTAAAAACAAAAAGTTAGAGAGTATGTGTGCGTGAGTAGATGCCGGATGGGAAGGAGGGGGAGAGATTGGGGGGCAGGGGGGAGGAGAAGTGGAGAAGGAGGAAGGGGGAAAGGAAAAGTTGAGGAGTCCTGCAGCTGGAATCCACTATTACAAGAGGAAAAAGAAAAAACCGAAAAAAAAAGTTTTGTGTTCTTAAAACAAAGACTATGGGTCTCTATTTCAAGACAAAAAATAAGGTTTTTGAACTGAATTTCTCATGTTTTGCTTGAAATATGTCAGCATGTTCTGAGTGTTACCTGATGCCTGCATTAACTTATGCTACACTAAAGTGCACCCCTTTGTTTAACACTTGCAAACATTTTATCAAAAATATTTTTTTAAAAGGAAAGAAAATAACTACAGTTGAGAGAACACATAGGGGAGATGGGGCTGGAAGGAGCTGGAAAACTATTGTATTACAAAATGACATAATGTGTTAAAGAACATTTCACAAAGTGAGAGTAAAGTTTTTTAATAAAATATGAAAGTTATATAACATTCCCAATGAGGAAATCAATACAATTTTTCCCCCTTTTCTTTCTCCCCTCCTTCTTCTCCCTTTTTGGAAGTTTTCCAGGATGTCGGACCATGGAAATCATGGACAGTATTTTTTTCAAAGGCAATTCATTCTTGACATGGTTTTTATTATTGACTAGTGATGAGAGATGTCATCTTCTTCCTGTCATATGCCATGAAGCATTATGTGGAGATTCTGCAGGATGTTTTGACTGAAAAGATGTTCTATTTTCTTTTAACTATCCTCCTGTGGTGTGTCTCAGTGTGTGTTTCAGAAATCTTTTGTCCATTTTAATGCATTATTGGCAATGGACACAAAAGTCTCTGTCTTGAGGTAGTGTAGCTGCTCCTTGCCTGGGAAGGCATTTGTCCATGAACATGAGGGAGAACACAGGATTTGTGAGAAGAGGAGGAAAATGTTCAGCAGAAGAAGAATGCATTACAAGTGGACTTCAGCTGGTGAAAAATTAGCCGAAAAAACTTATTGGTTCAAATTTTATAGAAACTTCTGAACACAAAACAATGCCAGATTAAAGATGGAAATTTGCTGTATTTAGATGTCTAATAAGAACAAAACCCTGTGGGGTTTGTTCAGTTAGCTGGAGTCCCATACCAACAGCCTGTTTATCTCCTTGTCTGGCTGCTCCCCAGCTGCCTCTGTGACTTCACCTGTGTGATTCTGGATGTCCAGCAAGACCACCCAGAGATCACCTGCAGGATCTTCTTGCATCTATACTTTAAATTGTTCCAGTCAAATACAGCTGACTGCATCTAAACTTTCCACTGCTCCCCCTCTACCCTCTGTCAACTTTTGCCACCACTCTTAGATGGCAAAATCCTTGGAGCAGAAAACTTTCTTCTTGATTGCCTCACCAGGGCCGAGCTTACAGTGTGAACTACTATAAATGTGCAACAATAAGTCCAGACCTTGCCCTGTGTACATATTCACACCACATGGGGTGCAATACCCAGGGTGCAGAAACTGTCTCTTAATTGTATTCACTGAAGAAGGAGAAGCTGAAGAGGAAGAAAGTTCCAGGTGGGAAGGGATACAGCAACCTAAAGCCACAGTTTCAATAGAAGCTTTTGTGAATATTCCCCCTTTAATGACCTTTCCTTCCCCATTCCTTCCCTTTCCTCTATCTGTGATCTGGAGATTTTGCAGCAGAGAAAAGCAGTTTTGAAATTCATGCCTTACTCCCACTTACACAAGCAACCAGCAGCACTGGCTTGATCAGTCTAAAAAGCCCTCAGTCTTAAATGTCTTGTGGGTCTAAAGGAAAAGAAACATTTTTTTAAACCTTCTCTTTGGAGTTGCTTGCTGCATTCCCTAACTCCACATTGGCTAGATCCAGTTTTCTCTCAGACTACTGGAAATTCCTCTGTTGTCCTCCCAGAGTTAGTTTTTCCAGCATCAGTAAGACTTTGTGTAAATTGAGCAATGGCAAAACACTTTTTTAACAGGCTGTCAGCAGCAGCAGGACCTTGTGGCTGGTAGGAATTCAGCCAAATCCCGCAGGGCATCCACCAGCTCCTGCCTTCAGGGCCCTGGCTGCCTCGGACAGCATACAGTTCCATTACATTAAGTTTGCCCTCCATGGGATGGCCACCCTAAATCTCAGTGCCCTGTCCAGAACTGAAGAAAAAAAGTCCAAAAGGACTCCAGTGCCTGATGGCACATAAAGCAGTCTGACCTCCATGGAAAATGCTTCCCAGCAGCAATACAGGTCTGCTCATTGCCAGTGGTGGCTGAGAAAGAGGGAATCAAGGAAACAGTTTCATAACTGGTTTAATCTCCTACTACACACCAAAGCTACATGAAAACCCGCTGGGGTTGAATCTTTAAGCCTCATCTTAACACAGAAATAATAATGGGACCAAAGCAGATCAACTCTGAAGTTGTAAGTCAGAATCAACCTCCCAAATGAGTCACTCTGGCTATTAATGCAATACAAGAATGTCAAATTATAATAATCTTTGTCAGAGGTCAACCTATATTAAAACAGCAGCTCAACAGACATAGGATAAATACCTCTTAATAATATAGGAAAGCTGATTTTTTTTTTGCTGCCAATAATTAACATTACTCTCCAAACATTTATCTCTGCCCTGCTCTTCTTGTATGAGCATGGGCATCAGGTTCTCCAGTGTGGAGTTCAGCTTAATCACAGGCCCATGTGGAAGCACTGGTAGTGTCCCTGAAGAAACACTAATTTTGGTTAGTAAGATTTTATACGTCCCATTTTATGCTTTGATTTTTTGAATAAAATCCTTTCAGGATTTTTACTGGCTTTTTACTAGCTTTAAATCACAATCAGGAATTTTGCTAGATTTCCACTGAAAAATTTGAATGTCCAGGACTCTTCAAGTTTTGTTTATCAGAAAAAATCACCTGTGCCTTCAAATGACAGAAGATGTTTAGTCAGGCCAAGTAACTCCTTAGCTACCCAGTCTGCTGCAAATGGTTACAATTTGTCCCAAGGAATGGAGTGATTTGGATGTAGTAAACCAGTCCAAGCCTGCCTCTGCCAAAAGTGGAAGTGACCAAGGCACAAACATCAGAAGCAGGTAAACTTTCCCCATTGCCCCATTTACCTCCAAATGTTGTTCACTTTTCTTGACAGTCCCAGAAAAACGGGCCTGCTTTTTTTCACTTTCATTTGATACCCACTTGTCCTATTCAAAGAAAAAGAAATGTCTGATGCATTCTGCATATGGACCAAAGGCTTCTAAAACAACTCCTCTCATGAAGTATATTTTGCACAGATCTGTTAGCCAAAGGATCTGAGCCCTGAACTGAAGTACTAATGCTGCAAGAGTAGCTTAAAGGGCCTGGGACCCATCTCCTGGAATTCCTCAAAACCAAGTGCATTAATTGATATTTATTTAGGGAAGTGTGTGATGGCCTCTAGTGGTGCACACTGTCGACAAACACTGAAACACCACAGCTTCTCTCCTGTGTTTTTTGAGTGGCATTGGGAGAAAAGTGTTGTGGCTGTACTGACACCGGTGTGTTGCTGCCGCATGAGTAACAAGACAGCCCAGTGACAGACGGGCCTGTTTCCTTTGGAGCTCCCTCCTTCCCTTCTCCGTGCGCTGAGGAGGAGGGTGCACAGCACACGCTGGGTGAAGTGCACAAACTGATACTTAGCAGTGACACATTAAGTACTACTGATTTCCCGCGAACATACCACCGTGTTCCTGTGTCCAGCATCAGGGAATAAAAACAGATTGACTTCATCACAGTTTTCTTTTCCTAAACCCACCAGGCTCACACCATGCTCCAAAACAAAACTCTTGACCTTTTTTTTTTTTTTTTTTTTTTTTTTTTTTTTTTTTTTGCTGCGGGGTTTTCCCCCCTTATCACAATCTGATGATGGCATTATCAGATCAAGGCCGTGACAGGAATATCACGACTATAGGACATTTCCTCCCCCCCATCAGATGGACTGAACCTGAACAGTGCAAACATGCCAAGGCTTCTTGCTGTGAGTGCAGCCTCTACCATTACTATGGTGAACGTGATAGCCATTAACTAATCGTCATCAGAAAAAATATAGCACTCTCTCCCTCCTCCACTGCACACTGAGGCACATACCGTATAAACATCATAAAGGACACAGTGAGAGAGAAAAAACACACTAGAGGCCATACTAAACCACATATAACCCTGATCTGAGAAGAGACTGTTATTCAAAGCAGTGAAAGCTTTCATATACTGTATGGCCATAGAGTCAGATGTTTTCTCAACAGTTTTTTAAGCAATAATACATAGATAAAGAGGCTGGAATCTGCCATCCCCTTTATAACATATGCACGTCTATTTATGAAGACACTTAAGCATGGATTTAGTAAGTCCGAGACAAAGCTCTAGAGGCGGCTGTCTCTTTAAATCCGTCTCCTACCAAGTGAAATTTGTGGCCCTGATGAATGGCAGAGCAGAGTCATCCATAAAAGGGCAGAGGAAAATCACACTCATTTGCATACAGTAATTATTCTCTGAATCGGGCCACCTTTATTGCTGCCAGAAAATCTACTGTCAGCATCGCTCTATAGATCATGTTGGAAAAGCCCGCAGCTGAGGAGCGGGCTGGTGGCTTTGGACACACCGGCTGGCACCCCAGCTGGCCTCACCACTGGGACAGGTCGTGCTTTGCCTCACTCCCCACCCAGGGCACCCATAGGTCCATCTTCTTTTCAGTCCTGGGTATTTTCAACAGAATAGCCACACAGCAGGTGGGTGAATATTTGCCCCCAGATAATAGGTGGTGGGAACCATGCTGGGTGGGGAGGTTCCCAACTGCACCAAGAAAGGCTGGATATTTTTCACCTTTTTTTCTTCTCATATGACATCTACTTTCCAGAAAAATAAAATAAAGGAGAAACATTGTACAAGCAGAGTAGCATCGCATTGCCTTATCGTTATGATACCTATGCTTATGTTCCTGTTTGGCTCTACATCTGTGAGCACCAGCAGGTTAAAAAAGGGAAGAGCTGACTGGCATTTCAGCCTGCTGGCAGGAGCAGTAAGAGGGGGAAAGGGCACAGCCAGGGACTGCACAGGCAAAACCAAACAGGAACCCTGAAAAATGAGCGAAGATCTGTGGGGCCAGAATCTCATCACAGCACAAACAAACCTGTCCCCCGTCGGGGTCTCCTGTCCCAGGTCTTCTGCTGTGGTCCAGCAGGAGGGCCTCAACACACAGCATGAAAACAGAGTTTATTCGGGTGCCCTTGGATAGCTATAGAAGAGCACCTTCCCATCCATTTATGTCCATCTACTTGCAATGCTACCAAAAACTGAAGTCTGATAGAAGCTCTGTGACAAGTATATTCTTGGCAGGAATCCAGTTGGGATCAAACTTCCTGTGAAACCTAAACCTGACATGCAGAAAACTCTCACTCCCAGTAATGAATCGCAAAGACGAGAGCAGTTTGGAGCTGGAAGCGACAGCAGCAGCTTTGGTGCCAGCACTGCAATTTGCCACACTGCAGAGCAGCTACCACCCGACACAAGGGCTTTCCAACACTGCAACAGCTGGGAACAGAATGGTGATGGCTCCCATTTTGCAGGACCTGTCCACCAGCTCACGAGTGTTTGCACACTAGTTTTTGCATTGGCCCAAACTCACAATCAAATGTACAATTGAATTTCCTGTTTTGGGTGGCTGCAAGAGACTTTAGGGAGTCTGTGTGGATATGGGCTCCCCATGAGGGTGGATACAAGGATTTAATGGACAGTCATTATCCTATGGCACCATGGCACCCCACGGCATCATCAGTTAGTCAATGTTTGATGCAATATTGAGTCCATCCAAAGGATCCAATTTTGTGAGCCATAAGGAAAGCAACAATATGAGAGCAAAAAAAATCTAGAAGTCCTGTGTTCGGATACCATCTTCTATTCTGTCCTAGGAGGTCCAGACCTAGAGCCAAAAGGTCTGGAAAATAGGTGGTGACTTCCCAAATACCATGATAATGTTGCTTGCATTTCATGGATGTTATGTTGGTGAAAAGCTTTGCTATCAGTGGGTACTGGAAACACTAGGTATGAGAAAAGGGAGTACACTTGAAACTTCATGGGTGAGGAGTGTTTTAAAACACAACTTGAACAAACCTGACCCTAATTTTGCAATAGAGAGAGAATTAGCTGATCAAAACTCTGCCTGACATCACTGAAAATAATTTTTACTTGATTGACTGGAAGCATCCTGAAGTTGCAATTTTTCTCTACACTACACCCCAATTTAGAGACCAACTGAGGACCTTTAATCTTCATTTAATTTGTGATCTAACCAAACACTTTGCGTTTCCAAACAGTCACAGACAAAAAGCTTTCTTACAGCATTTTTATGACTAAGACAAAATTAAAACTTTGTGATAAAGCACAATGGCTTTTCAATGTTTCCAGCAGGTACTTTCAGCATTATCATATCATTCAGACATGGAATTACTGAGAGTCAGCTTAAGTAAGGACTTTTTTTTTTCCAACCAGAAATACTGAACTGTTACAGATTTTGTTAGTGAACTGTTTTATGCTTCAGTTCTATAACAAAAGTTTCAGTCACAGTAGAACCTAGTCTTTTCCCCAATAAGTTAGAGGTGATGGAAAGCCATTTTGAATTAGACTGTATTTGCTGTGCTCAGGTATATAAAGATTATACACATATAGAGAGAAAAATATCTGCAACCTACCATGGCTTTTTGAATCTTCATTGGCCTATTTAAAACAGACTGTATTCCACAGTCCTGTTTCCAGAGCAGGCATCTGTCCACATCAAATCCACTAATTTTTTCCTTTGTCCTTTCTCTGATTCCTCAGGAAGGGAGTATAACAAGCCAGACAGAGAGACCTTGTCTACAGCAAATTCCTGCTGACCAAAACATGTAAGAGAAAGGCTTTTTCCTTGATCAGGCTGGAAATAGGTTATTTTGCAAATATTAAAGTAACTTAAATAAGAAGCAGTAAAAAGAGAAAGAAAAGAAAAAATCTACAGAGAAGGGAAGTCAGCATTGCTGAACAGTGATACTTCACCTTGCCTAAAGCTCTGTCAAAGTACCTGACCCCTGACAGATCTAAAGTAAAATCTTTTAAATGATGTAAGGGATAGAACTTTTTTTTTAAGCAAGCAGCACAAACTCATGGCTTTGCTGTTTATTAGGGGACGAATCTTCCAATATTGGCTTGCTGAGATGAGCACTTATAAAACCACAGAAATATATGTGTTTGCATTCCTCTTCGGGTAAAAATTTGTCAGAGAAGGAAGACATTAAACCTGTCACCTCAGATAAAGATCAGATGTTTGATTTCAAACAGAAGAAAGCAAACACTCCACTGTAGGCTCCATTAACCCCTTGAGTACCCCATGGAAACTGCTCGATGGGAAGGGCAGCTGGTGATGTCTGGGTTGTGGACTTGCAGCTACAGAGTTTTCTTGGGGAACATGTCAGCTACAGGCTATTTCTTTCTGTCTTTCCAGCATTTGCAAGGCAGAATGCATCTGCTGCCTGCAGAAAGGGGTGTGATTCAAACCAAAACTAGCTGAGATATTTGTATATAGTCCTAGTGCCACTTGCTGGGTCTGTTTTTTTTTAAAATGTGCTTTCAGAGCATCTGAAGCAGAAGCAGCACTCAGAACCACTCCAATAAAGTGAGAGAACTAGGGTATTATGGAGATCTCTCTGTTATTTCTCTGGCAACAAGGGGCTGCATTTTTTGTACCCTTAGACATATATCCAGGTTACAGCTGTTCAAAATGTCCACTGGAGTGGCCTTACATTAGGAACTAAAACACTCTGGCAAATCTATTTATGGTAATACCTGGAACCAGTTACTATAGCTAACTGGCTTAGAGTGAAGTGAATAAACTTTACTGAAGAAAAAAGAAGAGAAAAAAAAAAGCAGAAATCAACCTGTTTCTAGACACCTTAATGCATAAAGTCGGGGGCTAAATCATGCAAAAGAGAGGCATAATAAAAAGTGCTAATAAATATTTTCATCTGGAAAATCTGATCCATGCAAGACTGGGAATGTAACTATGAGGCAAACTTTTATGATCTCCAGTTCGAGGCAGATCATGTGGAACATTTGGAAGTATGTGAGATCATGCCACACAAGTGTTTGCTATATTAATCAAACAGCACAATAGTTGCCTGGATACCCACATCATTTCATCAGCTGTGGTGGCCTGTTACCAGTTTTCAGAAAATGAAATGTGACCCCTGAGGACTGTAATTGGGTGAGTATAGTAATTTAGGAACGTTCAGGGGATCTGGAAAATCTGTCCAGCCAATTCACTTACAGCCAGCCATGGCAGAAGGGTATTTCAGCACCAAAGAATCACGCATCTTGCCTGTTATCAGTGCTGATATCCAATTCTTTCCCTTCGCCTCTTTGCTGCTTGGTGCCAGTTAAGATGAACTCCAGAGTCTTAATGAGACTAGAGATAATTTTGTTTAATGAAGGATTAAGGCAGTGCTTTAGAACTCTTGGAAAAACGGGTGGAAAAAAAAAAAAAGCCAGTTCTGTGCTGGCAGAAACTGTGGTGCATTTGCAATATAAACTGCTGTATCCTCTTACACAGAATGTTTGTTGTGATACAATTTGAAACATAAAGGGCAGTGATCTCATATTTTAGCGCAGGAGGCAAAAGCCCTTCTGGACACATCCAAGCTTGTGGCATTTAGTTTAACCCAGTGTAACCTGATCAGTTTTGAGGCAGGTAAACTGTGCCTGTGTTTTAATTACAGCTGGGCTATGTAACAAGTCCAAAGTTCAGGTCAATAGAGTGATGAATTCTCTAGCCACACAATCTTTAATACTGGCTGGGCTGGTTATTAATTTTCTTTATTTGTACTGTTAAAGACCTATATAATTTGTAGCTTTGATCATTTGTTTTTTAAAAGCTCAGAAATGCTCACCCACTTTAATCAATTCATTTTCGTGGGGTAATAAACTTATTGTGTGCTCTTTACATAATTTATACAGGGTGCTATTATTTACATATCTCTTATTTATTCTACTTCTAGTAGGCTATAAGCCTTCCTATTTCTGTGGCAGCAGATTGCATTAGATGCATGATATAGGAATACTAAAGGGCAGAAGAAGACCATATGCTCCATCATAGGCTGCATTTTAATCCCTGAAATACCAAATCATCAGCCTAATCCTTCCAGTTGACTCAGGAGTGGTCTGTTACAACCCTGAAAATGGGATGGAAGACAAAAGAAGGCACAGAGCCAGAACTTCTGCTAATGTAAATCAGTGTGCTTCCACTGACTTCAGCAGTAATATCTTGGACAGCAGCTGAGGTTTTACCCCAGATTGTTTGGCTCAGTGATGTCAAAAGGAAAGGTGGGCTTCTCAGAGCCTGTTTTCCAGGTCAAACACTAGTAGCACATTATTCAGAGGTAAAACAAACCTTCTGAAGTGTCCTGAACACTGCTAGATGCATATTGCTGTAACAGGTTTTAAAAATTTAATATGCTTTTTCTTCAGAAAACTCCTCTTTGGTCTTTTCTAAACTCATCCAAGCAGAATGCATGCTTCCTATTGTATGAAGACAGCAAAAGTGGTAATATTCCATGTCCTGATTAGTACCCATCCAAGAAGCTTGAATCATACATACATACATACATATATACATAGAATGGTTTGGGTTTGAAGGAATTTTAAAATCACCTCTTTCCAACCCTCCTGCCATGGGTAGGGATGCCTTCCACTAGACCAGGTTGCTCAGTTATTTACTGTTTTGTAGGGTCAGTCATAAGCTTATAGTAAAGAAAACTTTTTCTGCCAAAAAACTCATGACAATAGAAAGGCTTGCTTCAAGATGGTTTTGTTCTGCCAATTGTTTCATTGAATGCTGCCACTCAGCTAGAAAATGCTCTGGCAAGCATGGCAGTACTTTTTAATTGTGCTGCCAGAAATTGCATCTTTCCATGATGACTCCAGCTGCAGTGGATACCCTATTGGCATTCCCTTGGCATGTTACCCTGGAAATTTGCAGTTGGTTGTATTAAGGTGAGCCACCTTCTCTAAAGTTTTCTAAGAGTACTGCGGTTGATCATTTGTCCTCCTGCAATACCATTCCCAAGAAGCTATCCTATCACACATGGCAGCATTCTGAACTACCTTAGGCTGATTCAGTGGGGAGGCTGTCTCTAAGAATATTTCAAAAGAGTTAGTATCAGGCTGCAGAGACACCACAAGTGCAACTTTTCAAAGTGAAAAGTTGCTGCTTCTCCTTCAAGGCTCACCAATAGCGTCCGAGTGGGAATTAAGCAGTACACTGATACTGTACATGATAAGCAGCATGGCTGTGGGATGAGAACAGTTATGTACTGGATAAATTTAAGATGACAAATTTGCATGTAAAACCAGAGACTCTTGTCAAAAGAAAGAAATCAATGAAGATCTGTCCATCTGATGGCAGGTTGCCTAGGCTATCTGTGACAGCTAACACAACTTTAAATAGTCTGTCTCAATGTATTTGAAAATGTTTTGGGAATGTATTAATAAAAATTACTTAAGGTTTTTTTGCATGAATCATCTTGGTGGTGAGCCTTCTGAGAAACAGCTGGGGAACAGAAAACCTTTAACAGATTTTGTAAATATTCTCAATTCCGAACTGTATGTTATTTTATTGATATACCCTCACTCCAAAAGGCAGATTTCACTGCAACAAGATTTTTTTACCCCTAAGAAAAAAAGAAAAACCTGAAACCAGAAGATGGGTGCATAATACATGGGTCCTCTGAGGAAGACATTCCTACAGTTATTCAGAGTTTCTGCAAAACAGTATTTCGTATTCTCTGTGCTGGAGAAGAAAAAAGACTAAATTTGAAACATCTCTCTGCTTCTGTGCACCAATAACATTTCAGCCTTGATGCATGGTACTCCAAAAGTGAAGAAAACATTAAAGGATAACAACAAAATTTTAGAAGCTACTAAAAATTATGCTGATCAAAAAAATTTTTCAATTAATACAGTGCTCAAAATAAAAATGCTTATAAGAGGGATAACAGTGGAGGGGTGGAGAGGGAAGAAAAGATATGTTACATTGCACTAGGAGTCAGGTGATTTTTGTGATATTTTTTCCCTTTAGGTAAATTTTTAATGAAGGGGCTGTGGTCTTGGAAAACTTTCTTTTCAGAGAAATGCTTTGAACGTCTGTATTTATTTTAGCCAATTACTTACTTATTAATTCAGTTTACTGAATGTGTTGGATATTTGTGAGTCAACATTTGCACAGATTATTTAATCCCTCCAAAGTCATCTGGTATTATATTAGTAGCTTTATGGAAGTCTTCAATGGAACAATATGAATTAGAAATGGTTTCCTAAATATGTCTGTAAGCAAAGAAAAATCACCAGTTGGAATTTTTGCAAGAAAAAAACATCCACAGATCTTGACTCTTTAGAATTTTTGCAAGGACCTTTTGAAATATATTTTCTCTCTTTAGACACATACATGTTGTCATCACAGTAGTTAAAAATAGCAGTTCTTACTGAGTTTATGTTGTGAAAAGAGACTTCTAAGTAATAAAACTATATGATCCAAAGTTAATTAAGGTTCCTTCCCACTTAAACAGTACAATAGTATAACTTTTCAAATGCCAATTGGACACTCGATTTTTGGACATCCCACGTAAGCCCTTTCCATAGACCTGATTTTTAAAAATTATCATACTTTAAGAATCATTGTAAAAAATCCAAATTAGGTGTCAAAGTGTAAGGACCTAGAAAAACATTATTCTGTTCTGTAAATATTGCCATTCAAAGTCTTGTGGATTCATTCATAGCAACCTGTGTTTTCCATTTGTTTATATAGGTATATAGATATATGTGTATGCACACGTATGCATGAGTGTGTACATATGTACTTATTTGTGTGTTGGGAGCACAGAAAAAATGAATTTTGTGGACAATCAAATTTGGTTACCCAAAAAAGGTGCTTAAATGGTCACACCGAAACTTCTCAAAGCGGCGAGACTTTCCCACAAGGCCCTGTCAGTACAGAAGCAACATTAAATATAGATACAATACATAGAAAGGACCAGAAAACCTTCTCAGTGATGCCATCCAGGTACTTGCTATTCTTGACCAATGTTTTAAGAGTTCTTTGCAAATATATTGATCTTCATCTTAAGACCAGCTGAATTTCTGATTAGTGTCTGGTCAGAATATCATTTCTCTGATGACTAGCAATCTGAAAATATCTGGCCTACATTTATTTATGCCTAGATTTATATTTATTAGTTCTTGTCTCAGCAGCTTTTACATATGTATTTTGATCCTCATAGCAAACACATTTTTGGGGGGGGGGGGGGGGAAATGTGTCTATTTTCATAAGACCTCAAAGGTTACAAAAGTGCAACTACAAAAAGCTTATAACTCATCTCCTTTGTCTTTTGTTCTGTGTTTTCTAACCAATATTTACATACAGAAAGTTGCAGGGAAACTCTGAGCAATACAATGCAACAGCAATGCAACCCTGTCACATCTGGGCAGGGAAACTCTGAGCAATACAATGCAACAGCAATGCAACCCTGTCACATCTGGGCATTGCTGAAATATCTAAACAAACAAAAGGGTATCACTAAAAGACCAACCTGGTGACTTGCTCTTCTTGAGAGCAAATTACTCTTTTGCTCCCCTTTGCAAATAACCCCAGAAACTCCCTCTGCATGAAGGTGATGCTAGCAGTCAATAAGGTCTGGTTGCCCATCTCATTTGTTCCGTAAGGATGTGTGAACCTCCCTTAGCCAAGTAAGAGAAGTGAAACCTCCCTCCCTGCTCCATCACACCCAGCCATCATTTCTGCCTCACATTAATCCTCTGATGGATTCTTCAAAGCTCTCACTTCATCTCCCTATCATAGCCCCTTGGTCTGTCCTAATGCTCTTAAGAGCATTCCCTTTGTGTGCCCTGGTAAATATCCTTACAGTTTGCCTGCAGCTGGGGCAACATGCTCACTCTGAGACCAGCCAATCCTATCTCCATTCTCTATTCTGATCCATCCAGGAGTAAAGTTCACCATTTCATATCAATTACCCTCTTTCCTTCACAGAAGTCTGTTGAGTGCAGAGCCAGGCTTACTTCCCCATCATTCAAATTCATCCAGACCAAGCCAAAATGGTCTCTGGCACTCTCACTGCATTTTCTTCATGTGTCTACTTTCTCCAGAGCCTGAATTATCAGCAGACTCTGCTGTATTAACAACAAATAATGAATAAAGCAAGTAATTAAAAATTATATTGTAGTCAAATTTTTGGATGTCAGAATCTCAGACTTCTGACATGTCAGAGTTTGAAGACATATAAGCTGAGCAGGGAAATGGTAAATGAAGAGTACTTTGGATGCTTAAGCTCTTGGCACTGGAGAGCTTTTAGCGTGATGTTTTGGCCAGACCAGCATCATTCAGAGGGTGATTTTCTACCTCAATTCCTGCTTAAGTTGTTTGGCCATAACTTGGGGGGGATTGTTTCCTTTCTTTTCCAGATGTGGACAAGTTACCAGAGAAGTGAATATACCACAGGCCATAAAGTATTCCCCTCCTTTCTTTTGTGTCACCTCTGATATGATCAAGCTAACTAATTCATTCTGAACATCCATTATTACACTGATGAGGTCTGACTGGCTGCCCTTACTGATTGACAAGGAAAAATGAGCTTTCTGAATGTGGTTCTAATCTATATTCCAGACAATGAAGGAGGGGAAAAAATGCAAGAGGAAAAAATTAATTTTGTCTCTTTAAATTTTGGAAATTACGACAATTATGCCTCCAGGTTTTTAATTTTCAATTTACAGATGTGGTGAAGTACACTGAGTCACTTGACCTCTCCAAGAAGCAGTCTTGTCCTGGCATCCTCATAGGTATCTGTGTCCATCTGGCAGAGATATTGCAATTCAAATCTCAAACTCCAACTGACTGCTGAGATGTGAGCTGTGCTTCTTTTGTGCATCCTGTCATTTCCCCCTCCCTAGCTTCAAAAGATTTAGAAAAATGTAAAGGGAACAATATCATATGGTGAATTCTGTTTATGTGGCATGGCTTATTCATCCTTATTTACATCACCCTGCCACCTAAACAGACCTATTCACAATGCATAGCTGTCACTCAGCATGAACCTTAGATTATTGTTAATGTTTACAAAGGGATGGTTATGCAACACTACACAACTGTACATCAAATACAGAGCCCAAGGACAACAAAGCTTGGTCCAAACTGACCTAAAGACTCTGGGATTTCTGCTCTGCATACTGATTTATCTGATTACACAAGATAAAAAATACCACTAACATGTTTTTAAAAATCTTTTTTTTTAAATATGTCCAACTTTTTTCATCCAAGATGTCTTTCTTTCCTCAAACACACTGTGTACCCAACCTCTATGAAAAGAGATAAGGTCAGGTTTGCTTGCAAATAGAAAAATATTCTTTAATTTCTGTATGAAGGAACTATAGCAACTTTGCAGACACAAAACTTTGGAGCAGTGGAGTGACGGGCAGAAGATTCAACGCCCAAAGAAGCATTGAAACAAGAGCAGCTTACACCACTGGTAAAAAACATAAATTTAAAGCTTAAAATGAATTTCTTACCATTAATCTGAAGCCCTGGGCAGATTTTCTATCCTGATGCCATTCAGTCCCTCCTCCTCACCTCCCAAAACAAGCATACCCATCAGCATGAAGGGGGTACAGTGGATAGCCTGGAGCAAGCTGAGGCAGTTCATGGACCGAGAAACCCAAAGCTCACACAGAGGCAGTGAGGCATGCCAGAAAGAGGCACCTTTCAAAAGTTAAACTGACTCTTCATAGTGCCCAGATGTGGCCCTAGAGGCTGCTGGCAGCACGAAGCAGCCAGTAGACAGCTCTGCCACAGGGGTCAGGACCTGGCTGGTACACCTCCAAGCTAAAACTGTGTGAGAAAACCCATGCAGTTTGTATGGCTAGCTGTGGGAGAGGATTGGGGACATGGGTTTTCCGTCTTCCTTTACAAATGCCCAGGAAAACTGCCACATGTACTGGCCCATCCAGTCCTGTAATAGTCAACAAAAGACTCAGCTGGTCTGTTGAACCCAGAATTCAAAGGGGAGACTTTTCCCTTCACACCCATCCTCAGTAACAATAAAGGACAAGCAGTGACATCAGGCATGACTCTGCAGCCTAAGGGCTCTGTCCAAATATCATCCTGGACTTTAGAAATAAAGTCTTGGTGATGATACTTATTAAAAAAGATACTACACAGGGTTTTCCATCGAGTGTGCATCAGCCAATATTCTTTATCTCAGTTTTGAATAAAACTGTAACTGGTGTTACAAAACTGGTAGTTTTGCTAAGGCAAAAAATTCTTTAAGGAACCCCTCTTAACCAGTCCTAGTTTAGGTTATCAGCCATTTCTATTTCAAACAGGTCTAGAAGAACAGAAGTTAAAAGCCCCACAGCTGTGTGTTCTGAACACACACAAGAGTTACAGTGGTGAGCTAAAGGGAGACTAATAATAAAAATGCTCACAAACAAATGTTACTTAAAAAAGGAAGGCTATGTGTCTATAATTCAGCTTATATTCTTGCCCAAATTGTTTTGGCATAGGGGATTAAGAGATACATAAAGGCTCAAATCCTCACCTGTTATCAACCTGAACTGTGGCAGCTCATGCAAACCCACCAGCCAAAAACATAACAGATTTCCAGAGACACAAGCTCAGGGTAGAAACATAAGTGAAGAAGGAAGAAGTGCCTGGGTAGAAGAAGGCGAAAGAAGAGAGCAGGACTGCAGAGCTGAGCGGGTGACAGGAAATACTCAGTAGTTTTGATACTACCACTGCAAAGAGCTTTCTAGGCAGTTATTTACCAGTCACCCAGAACTGCATTGTTGTTAATGAGTTATTACTTATATCTCAATAAACTGAGACAACCAGGTAATTACTTAATCAGGTGTTCCCTCCCCCTTTTACTCCTTTTTTCAAAGAGATTTTAATGTGAAAGCCATCTTCTATGTTCCTGAGCAGTAATATGCACTTGAGTTTTCAAGCCCATGTATCATAGAATATATAAAAAAAAAAAAAAAGCACCAAAATAATAGAGAGCTGTAATTCTACTGATGGTTTTTGGTGATAAGAAAAGCTGCAGTGGCGTGGCTTGAAAGGGTTTGTCACCATAACTCCAGGATCAAATTTCCTTGTATTACAGAAAGATGGCAGAAAGGGTCTGCAAAGGACACTCAAGGAGACATGTAATAAATGCCATGAAAAGAGCAATTCTTTCTGATAGAACAGCTTTAACACAGTCACAAAGTGCCTAATCATGGAAGTACTGAGTGAGTTCACCCCACCTTGAACTTCAGCAGGATGGAAGGTGCTCAGCACTCCTTTGCAGAGGCTCAGCACTTCAGAGAATGGGGTCCCAAACCAGGAGGAAAAATGGTTTTCAGAAATACATGTGGCAAGATATAAATTCCTACCTAATAAGATAAATCAGGTTTTATTTAAGCATTGGCACACAGAAGAAAGAGATCCCAGACAGGGCGATACATTTAAAACAATCCATTTGTTTCCTCCCCCAGAGTAGAATCCAATGTAAGCCATTTTGAGAGTTTGAGAGGTATTTGACTGCCTTTAGCTTGTACTAACCTCCTGCACAGGGATGAATCACAACCTTCACAAAATACTTCATACATGCGAAGGGCCACAGCTCGGCAACTTAAAATTAAACAGTACCAGAGCATGTAATGAGCAATTTTGTGCACTAAAGGCTATTTCTTTGCCATGATTTCAGATTCTACCTAATTATTTCATGGTAAGATTTTAATGCAACAAAATCAATAGTTGGGTTTTTTTGGTTTTGTCGGTTTTTCATTTAATGAAGATCAAAAATAGCCTCAGACAAAGATCACTTCCAAAAGAGTGGTCTACGAAGGCAAAGAAGGAAATGGTCCTAAGGCTATCAAATTCTTTGATCCAATGTCAAAGCCCTTTCAGAGATCCCCACAGACAGCATAAAAAATCTATGCAAATTCCTTTACAGTGAAGCAGGATGTTCCTGGTAAGTCTAAGCTGAGCAAAGCTTATCTCTTTCCCTAATCAGTTTTGACTTTTGGAACAAGCTATCTTCATGCTTCCTTTGGATTTGAAATTTGCTTTTCTATCTGGTCTTTAAACCACTGTGTCAAGCATATCTGTGTATGTCTTTGCTGCTTTATCATGAAATTTAAGGCTGGATCCATGAGTGAAAGGTCAAGATAGCAAACATGGAGGTAAAAACATATTTGGTCCTTCCCCTCAAATTGCCATGGTATTCAAGATGTCTGTGAACATTTCACATGGTATTTGTGATGCTCTACTCCTTCAAGAGACCATAACTGCAAGGCATCCTAATAAACAAACTCAAACCCCAAATGATTTGAGAAGGAAAAAAACCACCCATTCTTTCCCATTGCAGTTCTGCTTGCATAGTCAGAGTCAGTATGTGACTTCATAAATTGTTTCTGAAGAGCAGTCTTAGACGCAGCTATAAACATTGAGATACCCCAGTCTCTGAGCCCCTCCTAAGTCTCCCCTCAGGCAGCTGTCACAATTAGGGCCAGCTGATGTTTATTACAGCTTCCTGAATATGCACCAAATCATGTGATAGGGTTTTCCTATAAACCTAGAAATGGTCTAGACTCACTCAAAACACAGCCCAGTTAAGTTATGCCTAAACTGGGGAATATCTGAGAAATTTTCTGTTGTGTTGCAACACCAAATCAGGAGCGAGCTAAGCACAAAATATTCCCAAAAATATAAACTGGAAGTAAGTCTGAAAAATGATCCCAACAGTCAGAGGGGTCTAGGATCTAAGGTCACAAAACACTACGAAAGGTACAAGTCCAACAATAAAAAAGCCTCATAAATGAATATTGATTGGAAAGAACCAAGGAATACAGAACCCTGTTAAATCCTGTAGGAAACAACACTATTCTTTCATCTGGCCTCTGCTCTGGGCTGGCTTTGGGAACTGTCTGAAGCTGCGACCACTGTCCTGATCCAAACACCTCATGACCATTCAAACCTCATGAGTGTTTCTCGTCTCTATTAGGAGAATTAGAGTATTCTCATTTTTTTTATTAGTCCTTCTGAAAGCTCCTTTGTTTCATTTTTCTCCTCATCATACACTGAGTATTTTTCTGACTCATAGCACCTCTGCATCACAGCCTTGTTACTCATCAGTAGAGGGCTGTACATCAAGCTAAGTAAAATAAGCTGTGTGTCCCCCTCTATCTTGAAATGCTGGTGTGACTAACAGATACTGGAAATCCATCTTCAGGAGTCACACCTCATTTTCTGGTAATGAGCTGTAGGGTCTATGCACTGGACCGTCTCTCACTGATTGCTAAGGTGCTAACATTAAAGAATCCAGTTTGCCCTAGAAAATCACGCAGTTGTAAATAGAGGACCTTTCCTACTGAGTTATCTTCATAAATGAAGTTGCTGTAGGAAGCTTTTCCAAGAACTCTCAGTCCCACATGCCGTAGTTAAACTGGGATAATGATTTACAGCGCAGTGAAGTAACCTCCTAAAGCTGAACTTTTGGGATTGCACAAGGGACTGTTCATCCACATTCCAGGTTTGATTGCTCAGAATTTATCTTAATTATAAGGGGTTCAATTAGAGTGAAGCAAGGAGGACTGAGAGAGTGAGAGTGAGCAATGTAAGAGCTCTGCGCGGAATGACTGACAGCGACATAATGCCATCATATAACTAAGATGTTGCAGCACAGCCTCTAAGTAGGCCCCATTCTTCAGGCAGATATGAAAGGCTTGCTTGGTTCTGCTGTCTCTTGCAGGCAGCACAATGGGTAAAGGGGCAGAGGTACACTCTGCAGACACACAGCTTTGTTGTTGCTTGAGTAACTACAGCTATTTAAGCAACACAACTCCACAAGATAGAGCGACATTACAAAATAAAAACCTGTGGTGCACTGTGAGAGAGGATTAGAAAAATAAAAACTTCCTAAACTATCCATCTTTTACAAGAACAAAACACATCATGCAATGTTTTCTCAAACAAGTTCAGAAAGAAAGGTCTAATCCCCCAAAAAGGGTTTAGTGGTGACATGGTTCCATCCAGCCTCTCCATTCATTTACTATCACAATAGCTGTTTATTTTCAGATTATTGATGTAAAAATATATGAGTCACCTGACATTACAGACACAAAACCCAGTTACCAAAGAGCCTACTAGCACCCTGGACATGGAGCAATGAAATCACTGAGCAGTGGGTAGAGAACAGGAGGAAAAGGCACAGATGCAACTGTGAGATTGTTCAGTAACTCACCACAGACACACACATTCGTGATGCCAGAGCATGCTTTATAAAACATAACTGAATGAAGCAGAAAAGATGTTCCACATTGCCATGATGATCTTTAAACACATTTTAAACCTTTCCTTAGTGGTTTGAGCACACACCATTTATACCTCACCAACAGCATCACCTGAGCAGTGTGCACCATCTGGCTTTCAACAGTGCCCCCAAAGTGTGTGGGACTGACTGGGAACAGCTGGTGCCATCCTCATTATTTCCATGGCAGCTGAGGATTCTCCTGCACTCCAAGAATCCTCAGCTGCTGCTTTTATCCTCCATCCTCCTTTTTTTTTTTTTTTTTTTTCTTTTTTTTTGCAAGAGGGTATATATTTCCTTTGAAGAAGTAATGGAGGCTCATAAATTAAACTGACTTCTCTCTGTGACTGCTTCTCCTCCATTTTTCTGCACTCAATTTACTCTTGCCATATTTTTCAGTAGCAACTCATGGGAGCAGCACTGGTGACTAGAGATGTCTTTGTTCATCTACATAAGAGGAAACCTTCCCTTCTAGCTGCAGTTCTGGAGAGAATATCACAGCGGACTCTCCATGGCCATAAATGTGGACCAGAGCCCCATTCCCAGACAGGGAACCTTGATGGGACTCTATCCTTTTGTCTAAAAGCAAATATGTGCAGAAGAACATGACTACAGTGAAGAAGAGGGGACATAGGTTGGGACAGAGATTATCTCTTCTTCTCCCACTAGCAAATAAAGCATTCAAAGCACCAAAACATGATAAACTGTCCACAACTTTGTGGGGGAGGCTATACAATTGATTCAAGTCCCTCCAGCTAACAAAACTCAGAGGCTCACAGAGAAATTTTCTAATAAACATCTGAAATTAAAGCTCCACTGCTGACAGCAAAATTACAATTTACAGTTTAAAGACGCATTCAATTATAGTTACCCAGAGACAAAGAAGACAAGAAAAATAAAATAAATCTGGAAAGAAAAGGAAGGACTTCAAATTTACATCAAATCTTAATCCAATAATCTGCCTTTAATTACCCATAGCAGACTCTCTCCTAAAGTGATCAGTTTTGCCTCAGATCTCCAAATCTTTTGGCCCAAAGCCAAATGTATAAGTGCTTTATCACTTGAGACTCGGAGAGCATCCGTGTCCTCAGGCTCAGTGAGAACATTTATAGCTGGTATGCTTGGCTGCCATTGTGGATTTGGTTTAATCCACTGAGAGTCTTTTTACATCCTTGACTCTGTTTCATGCTTTGAGCCACTGGTAAGATTTTACTGGATTACGCCATCTCTCAGGACAGAAAGAGCATTGTTCTTTAGCCAACTTCTGAAAGTTTGCATTTTAGCCTGTCTGCATTTTTCTGCTATTTGTGTACTCTTTGTCTGATACTGGAAAATTTGCCAGTGCAATAAAGGTAAAAGAGCAACATGGATGCCTACTTTAGGTTTTTTTACTTAAGTTTCTTGAGTTTTTTATGTCCTAGCTGTCTGATATATTAGTAGCAGTTGAAGATGTGGCAGAAGAAAAGAGGTAGTCCCTTCTTCTTCTATTTTGTAGTATTAAATCCACCTGATCATATGAGAGAGATGTGCAGACTTTCCCTTTAGGAAAGAGAGAGAAGGGGGAGAACCTGAAAGCAGTAGCTTTTCCTGGTGCCAGGAATCCTTGCAAGACAAGCTCAAGCAGCAGTCTGTTGTAAAAGCATCACTCAAAAAGGTGCCAGAAACCTACGTTTATTGGATTAAGTCACACACATCTGAATGACAATTCCAACAATTATAGTCCTGCCCTGTCCCGTCTCTCTGGGTTGATACCAGCAGTCAATGTTATAGCCTGCTTTCTCCTCTGATGGTGATAAATCAAAGAATTATAAAAACTGCTGTCATCAAAAATGCAACCAGTAAACAAAACACAGAGTTAAGAATTATCCCAGCCATAGGACAGACTGGAGCAGAGAGACATCATTTAATAACCACTGTATTAGAATGATCAAACCCAGTCCTAACATGGACACGTTTCTGTGGCCTCAGAACCATCACTGGCAAAAGGCAATTAATTGTGGTTGGGTAAAAAATTAGTTGGACTGGAAGAAAACTGTTTATGTTCTCTACTGTGCTACCAATGTCTTCTGCATTGCCTTTGTTCAAGAGCTTGCTTTGCAAAAAAGGGAGTGATAATTGGAGGCATCACTCTTCCCATGACTTACCCTGGGAGTTGTGGAAAAGTGGAGCCTAGTCTTGGCACTTGGATTTCTCATCTAGGTTGTGTTACACAAAATAATTTTTGTCTTGTTTTAACACAGGTTAATGGGACAAGACTGATTCGCATTTCTATACTTTTTTTTTAATGTATATTTTTTCCTTTCATATCATGAATAAAGACTTTGGAGCAGAAAGAAATCAGAATCAGTATTTGTGAAATATAAAGATCCCAAGTTCAGAAGATGCTATACAGAAAAATCCCAGACTGTATTTACACTGCTATGTGGATATTGTTGACACCAATCAATCATTTAATCTTTCACTTTTCAAAATATTTATAAACCAACTGCACAGTTCTTAAGGTTTTCTATCTAAAAATCCCAGAAAAAGCACAAACAAAGCTAGTTAGTTTCAAAAGAATCACCTCAGGTAAGTTAAGAGCAAAAATTATCCCCTCCTACCTAGGTTCCCTATAGAAAAGATCTTCATTCTTCAGCAAATATGTTTTTTTCCAAATAGGAATTACAGATTACAAACTGCTCTTATTGCTAAATTTCTTCTCACTAACGAAGGACTTTCAAGAGGTGATCTGTGATGAAGCAGCAAACACTTTATTTAAGTAAAAGCAGCCTCAAGGTTTTTAAATGAACTGGCTTTTGCCTGCTGTTTTTTCTCTCATTCGACCATCATAGTGAATCCAATGTTTTCCATATCCAAAACTGGAGCACATCAAGTACTGCACCTCCTGCCTATGCTGTTTCATAAAGTTTTCCAGGTATCTCACTTCTTTTCACTTCCCTTTTCCAGTGCATCTGTGCACTACCAAATGCATTTGGCATTCAACTCCAGATATTATTTCATTTTCAAGGTTATTATTATATTTTGAATAAGGCATATGTTCACACCCAATGTACTGAACATCATACCAGTACTCAGAAGCAGCATGAGCTGGTCAGACCGCAGATGAGATGCAGGAAACACCCTGAAGAGATTAATCATCACAGAAGATATTTGAGGCTCAATTCTAGTACAAATCAGTAGTAACATCTTTCTTATTTGCCAGATGGACACCAAAATAAGATCAACAGAGATGAAATCAGAACTGGATATTGGTAATAAGCATGCAAGTTATAGCACAGTCTCTTAAACCTAGTGTTATTTGTCTACCAGGGTAAAGCAGATGTACTTTCTCAGTATCCTGACTTGAGGGATGTTTCTAAGAAAGGACAGGGTTATATTGTGAGCCCTGTAAAAAGAACTATAGTGTAAAGCACTGTAGCATGCAGAGGGTAGTACTAGAACATACTGTTATGGTTGGCTGTACCTGTAAAATTCATGAAATTATTGGCTTCTTTCAGCTGCAGTACAGTACTTTTACAGTAATTTGTCACTCTGTTTTCAGCAGGGATAATGGACCATGCCTTTTTCTAGGAGCACATTATTTGGCCACTGGCAGCTCTTTATATTTGCCATGAGATCCCCAGTAGCTACATGTTCACCCTCACCCCCCTCTGCAGGACACTGGAGGCAATAATAGATCTGTGGGGTTAACATTTCTTTACCAGAAGCTAATGGCCCCTGTGATGAGTGGTGTTAATTGGCCTGCCTATGTCCAGTGTGTCTGCACTGCTCCCTTCAGCATGCTATTCCTCCACTTCTGCCTGCACAGAACAGCATGACAGCACTGCAGCCAAAAGCATCTAGAGAAATACCACAGTCATTGCTCCTCCCTATCTCACCTGACACTGCTTAATATTGCCATTTTTATATGGCCAGTATCTAGAAGCCCAGTAATAACCTTTTCTATGGCTGGAGATAAATGCCATGTAAAAATGAATGAAAAGGAAGATCAGGGAAAAATCCCCTTCTGACCTGAGGGCTGATATTTTTCAGCTTTAAAGTCCTCTTCTACCTACACCATAACATCAGTGATGAAACTACTCTTTTCCATCTTATTTGAAAGCCCTAACATGTTACTGGCATTATTTTCTGTGAAAAATGGTAAGTCATTAGAATTAGGAAGGAAATTGTTTTCCTGTCTAGTGACATGTTGTGAGATTTTCAGATTTTTCTCTTTTCTGCAGTGCAGAAAATCCAAAACATTTCTCACTCCTCATGAGAAAAAGTAGGGTGATTTTTGCTCCAAAATGATGTGGAAGCTTGCCATCCTTCTAACATACAGTAACATGGACAACAGGGACCAAACCTCTTCCTCTCATACACGGCCCCTGTTAAAGATATATTTTCCACATGACAAAGTCTTTCACTCTCTTTTCCATCTGGATTTTTACCACATGTGTGGTCATCCTGATGAAAAAAATTAGACAGCTCCCCTCCCCACCAAAAGGCATTTTTCACAAAGTGTTTTAGATTTGCTTACCATCACCTTTATAACAACTCTTCTGCGAAGCATGATGCAATGCAGTGTTCCAGAGCCAGAAAGCACATGGTTGTTCTGGAAAGGGTATCTGATTTCAAGGTCAAGTTCTTTTCTCCCAAGGTGAGTATCATTTACACACTCTCCAGAACCAGTGGAGCTAAGCATATATTTCACAAGGATAAGGACAAGGGGTTTTTTTAAACAATAATGAGGAATATGCTGAAATGGAAATAACACCTTTATTTTAACTGCTTGACGTCTACTACAAAAAAACCCAAATCAAAGCAAAGCAAAAAACCAGTCATCATGTTTAAGCTTAGAAGGCAGAAGAACTTTCTTCCCCATGTATTTTTTTAAATCACTGAAGTATGCCACTGCCTTTAGATACACGTGGTGTCTTTCAACCTGCCTGGAGTTACTCAGATGCTTAAAGAGCAAAAAGATAAAAGTGCCAAATAAGTTTTCTGAAGTAGGATTTTACCAGTTCAGGAAAGGGAGAGGATTCATACCAGCCAAATAGTGAAGCTGGCAGGATTGGTGCCATATATGGCCACAGAAGAGACATGGGCTCTCACAGAGCTCCCAAATTCATCTTTTGTACTTGAGGCATCACTCTTTCCATGACTTACCCTGGAGTCGTGGGAAAGTGGAGCCCAGTCTTGGCACTTGGATTTCTCATCTAGGTTGTGTTACACATAATAATCTTTGTCTTGTTTTACAAATTGCATTTATCTGCTACTCCTGCTAATTCCAGTACAACAAAATGCACTCATATTTTGTACCTAATTAGGTAACTCTGCTCACATTTCTGAGAACAGTACTTGTGAACTGTTTTTGCAAAACATTTAAGAACAGAAAAAAATGAATGAAAATTTTGTTTGTCTGCAAACATTGGGATATCCAGCAGTTTGCATGTTCTAAAAATCATCTTTTAAGCTTAACACAAGCCAAAGTCTTCAACCATCACCTGCGAACTTGACAAATACATTCCCATTGCCAGCAACAGGCTTTTGCTATAAAAGGGGCTGCTCAACACAGCCTAATCATCAGATGCACTCTCTTACCCCTTACACTGCACATGGAAAAGAACTCCACTTGAGGTACTGAAATGCCAGGAAGAGCAGAAGTAGCCATTCAAGATACCATGTTCACAGGTATTTCCTGGTTTTAGATCTGCTCATTTATCTATATACAAGTTAAAATTTTCAAAACTTGCACTTCAAGCCCTAGACACTGGTAAAGGGGTCATTGTCTGGAGATAAAGCTATGCGTTTATGTATACCTGAGCTCCAAACTGCTTGAGTCCAGTAGTGAGGTAATCAAAATTGTAAAATTCTTGTGAAATTTTCTGGACCAGCTTTGAAGTCACAAAGTCTAAAGGAGGAGAGCTGTAAAGGAGCAGAGGGATAGTCTGCTTTGTGTGAAGCATGTAAGAGTGCCTTGGTAAGATACAGCCATGATGCTGCCAAAAACCATCCTTTGAAGGCTGTGCACTGTGCATGAGCTGTAGATTTCCTTCCTTTCTCTCATTATAAA